>NC_080786.1:10941066-11188566 GCF_028018385.1 Neofelis nebulosa
TACGTATGCTCACTAAAAAGACTGGAAGGGTATACAAAGCATCAACAGTGCGTATCTCAGGATGCAGGGGCTATCGGTGATTTTTACTTTCTTTACATCCATCTGTTGTGTGAAACAGTGAACGTGCCTACTTTTATAATCAGGAAAAAACAACAGACTATTAATTGATGTGGGGGAAAAAAAGGCAAGGGAAAAAATTAAATTTCCTGACAACCTACAGGGCACTGACAGGCCTTTGAGACAGGAAGAGCGACCTTCCTCTAGGGACTCAGCTGCCTGGATGTTGATACTTTGCTAAGGGCAAAAGGCAAATCTTAGCTTCACAACATCCCGACCTCCAGGATCCTACGTCTCCTTTAACATATAAAAATGCCTTTGGAAACTTCCTTTATCTCTACCCCCAAATATATGTTAGCAATCGTCCTCCAAGCATATGGCCCCTGATACACGTCTAAAGGGTCTCACGACTAAAGTTTTAGTAGGCAGGAGTAAATGACATTTTCCTAACAACAGCTGGCCCCCTCAAGGTCCTGGAAACCTTGCTTCCAAAATTCCTTAGAGACTTTTCCTATCCCTAACCCCCTCCCCACTTGAAACTAGACAGTCAGTCACCCCTCACAGCTCCAGTGCAGCTCTTTCTACCCAGGGGTTCTGATCCTGTGCTTTAATGAAACCACCTTTTTGCACCGAAGATGTCTCAAGAATTCTCTCTTGACCATTTGCTCTGAACCCCAACATTTCCACATCATCAATTATGTAATAAAAGAAACGTCTGTCCATCTGTCCTTGCTTTGGCAGCCTCTGACAAGGGAGGGATTCATTCTATTCAACTGGACACAAACCAGAAGCGTCAGGCTGTACATCGTAACCAAAGAACACCAGACTAAGATGCTTGGAACCCGCTTCCACACTCCGACTGTGCCAATATTCGCTACGTTTGAGTGATTTACTCTCTCTGGATCGCCATCTCCTTATCTGTGTGACCAAATGGTTAGCCTCAATTACCCCCAAAGTGCCTGTTTCTCGGTTTCCAAAAATCCCAGCTCTGATGCAAGCCGACGGGAATGATGGTAACTGATCCTGTTTCAAAGGATAGCCAGAGGAAGCATGATGAATGGTCCTCAACCCCATCTGTCTCTGCCCCCCACGAACCACTCTCTGTCCTGGTAGCAGGCACAGATCCGCTTACCGGCTTCCTGCCAACAAAAATGAAAAGCCAGTCTAAGCTCAGACACAAGACCAGCATGAGGTCCCATTAGCAGAAGCTTTTCCAGAGCCCTCAATCTAGAATCTTTCTGTTTCCACCCCCCCAAACACCCTTTGTCCCGGGCAGGATCTCACAGCTTCTCCATCTACCACCAGAAACATCCAGTCGCTTAAAAACAATTTTGGAGCAACACAGGCTGAGGCTGAGCAATTAGGCGTTCACGAGGCCCCTGTTGTCAACTGGTCATTAGTTTAATGAAGGACCATTAAAAACACATAAAAATCTCAACCAACAAAAATAAACCAAGCAGCCAAGGCCAGTGTGTTCACTGTGTAACAGGACCCGCCAGTCGCAGGAAGGACGCCCCACGCGGACATCCAGAAGTAAGGGCCTGTGCTGCCTGGGAGCCCCAGTCTTTAGCTGGCTTTCGTTCCTAAAATCCTCACGGTGTAAGGACCTGTGACCCCCCACACACACACACACACACACACACACACACACAGGATATTAATTCTAGAAAAGTGGTGTTAAATTCTGATGAGACAAAAAGGAGGTACGTTCGATCTAGAGAGAGGGCGGGAAGGCAGTCTTTGGTTTCTTGTCTCTTCAGTGTTCTTTCAGTCTTTGCCATTTTTACCTGCAAAGGGAGGCGGATGAATGCCAGACTGCGTGACTTCCTTCCCGAGGTGCTCAAATTCCTGAAAAGCGGCTTTTGTTACAAAAGAAATGGCTCAAAAGGGACTGGGGGGGGGGGGGTTGGTGGTGGTATTCATTCACATTGAGGTCTTTTTTTTTTTTTTTTTTTTTGAGAAAGCAGCTCTAGCAGCTGATTCCAGGGGGAGAAGGATCAGAAAGGCCAGCCAGCTCCTCACTGGCTGTTTCCCAGAGTCAGGCGAGAGAGGGACCCACGACCGAGACTTTTATAGGCAGAGCAGAACAAATCAGGAGCCCCTATGGAAACCCTTCCCTTTACCCTCCCAGGCCACTGGCCAGTAGAAGCTGCTTATGTAATTGGACCATTTCCCTTTCCGGACAAAGATAGAACCATGCGTGTGGCGCCTGGGTGGCCCAGTCGGTTACGCATCCGACTCTGGCTCAGGGCATGATCTCACGGTTCGTGGGTTCGTGGGTTCGAGCCCCGCGTCGGGCTCTGTGCTGACAGCTCAGAGCCTGGAGCCTGCTTGGGATTCTGTGTCTCCCTCTCTCTCTACTCCTTCCCCCGCTCATGCTCTGTGTCTCTTTCTCTCTTAAAAATAAATAAACATTTAAAAAAAAATCTTTTTAAACCATTCTTGGAAAAACCTTTGTCAGCAGCAGACTATTTTTCCATTAAAAACAACAACCAACCAAACTATCAAAGCAACCGAGTAGCGTAATTCAGAGGCAAGAAGTCCCTTTCCGGCTCAAGACAACATAGGAGAGAAATATATGAATTAATGGAATGCTTTGGTCTCTGGTAAAATTCTACAATCAAGAGACTTTCCACGCTTTTTAAATATTCATGCTGCCAGTTTCCCAAAGAATAAAACACCACACTTTCCCCACATTTCCAAGTAAAAGCAAACCCCAGTGGGAGAGGAACTTCCCACCACCCAGGAAAGGCTGGGGCAAGGCCGGAAGTGATACACAAGGCTCTCAATTCACTATTCTTCGCTGAAGTGCAGGCATGAACACAGGGCCCACTCTTCAGGCTCAGATTCAACACCGCTAACAGTGGCCGGCCGCAATTAGCTCCTCGAGCAGAAATAACAAGGCTGACTTTACCTTCAGAGCACCGCAAAGTTCGACGGTGTCTGCATCATCAACCACAGTAATTCGAAAATTCGGAGTCTGCAGAAGTTCTTTGAAGAGAAGGCCATTCTCCATTATCTTGCTGCCTATGGGAAGGTTACCAAAAAAAGGCAATTGAGAGGAATGCGGAATCTTAGCTTCCCCATCTAACCCGGTTTAAAATGTTTTCCTTACTACGATATGTATATGTATCACAGAAAATGTAGCAAATTCAGAGGAATAGAACTTGAAGATAAAAATATTCCATAATTCTACCCCAGATGATCATTAACAATTTGGCACACATCTTTAAGTTCCTGAAATATGAATAGACATGGTTCTTCTCCGAATTGGCAACATAATATATATGTGGTTTCATAATCTGCTCTCTCCATTTCATGGCATGAATAACTTTCACTGACATAGTTTCTACATCATCTTAAATAGCAGCTTTCTCTTTTCCTGGGGAAGTGTATTCTATTTTATCTAAGTATCTTTCAATGTTTAATACCTAGCGACTTTCTGCTACCACAAACACCTATGGACCAACGTCTACGTTTACATCTGTAACAGATTTGTGTTCAAACCACCCACCCCGTCCTTTCCACGGGGAAGAGTGCATTCCTTTCCACTAATGTTAGGCTTGACCACACGAAGTGCCTGCACTCAAAGCAAATGGGACATATTTCCGCACCTCTTAACTTTGGGCTCGGTCACGTGATTTGCTGTGGTCAGCGGGACACTAGCCGACGTGACGCAGGAGGTCTTGCAGTCGGCTTGTGCAGAAGTGGGGCTGGTTTCCTTGTACCGCTGCCTTCACTGTGAGAACATTCCCCGGCTAGCCCCTTGGGCCGAGCAGGAAGATGACAGACACACGGAGCGGAGAAACACCCAGCTGAGAGCAGCCGACCCCAAGGGGACCCACGGGTGTCAGCTGTGCTCTAGGCCACCGAGATTCTGCTTTCTTACTTAGCATCAGGATGGCGAGAGAGAACCCATACAGACGCCAACAACTGTGTTCATGGACTAAATAGTGGAAGATGCAAACGCATTCAGAAGAGTACTTGCTTTTGCAACCGCCACGTCCGTGCCTGGAACGGGAGGGACGCTTTCTCATGTTTTGTTTAGGAATTCAGGATTAAGACTCAAACAAAACTTTACACGTAAAGCCTGGTGTGAAATCTGCTCTGATGGGTGAGGGTGTGGCGTGGGGCTCAGCTCTGGGAAGGCTCTGGAAATCAGATCATAAAACTTCCCAGCCAAGTCCTGGCTCTCAAGTCACACAGAGATGGCGGAAAGCTCACTGAGCACTATCCGATTTGGGTTCCGCCCGCCTCTAGGTCCACAAGCTCGGTCCCACGCGGGTCTCTGCACATCACCATCACCTGGGGACCTTTAACTGCACCGAAGCCCAGGCCACATCCCAGGCCAATTAAATCAGTCTCCAGGGCAGCAGGCATCAGTAACTTGTGATGGGCCCCAGGTGACTCCTGCAGACAAGTTTGCAAACTCCTGATTTAACCTCCTGCAGGCTCAACTCCCTCGTGAGTGAACCGGAGGGCACTCTCAGGACTGCTGTGGGGTTAAATAAGAAGCGGGTGTGAAAACAGCCTATTAGAGCACACAGAGGTTCTATATAATGACGATGGGGATAGCTGACACATGCTTATGGCTGATTCTCCCCGTTTACAGACAGGGGGCCCAGAGAGGTTTACCAACTTGCCCAGGATCACACAGCTCAGAGGAGACAGAGCCCAATTCTACCCCAGGTGCTCTGAGTCTCTTTGCTATGCTTCCTGAGTGTGGCCAGCGGCTGGGGGGGGGGGGGGGGGGGGCGGGGGAGGAAGACCAGATAAAAACAAAAAAAAATCACAGAGCTGTATTTTTCCAATGCAGAAAAGAAGTGATTGTCAGCAATTACGAGTACATCCATAATTAATATGTGAAAAGAATCCAGGGGGGAGTGGAAGGTGAGGGGCGCCTACATGGGGTTCATGACCACGTTCTGCCTCCTTCTGTTTGTTTTGTTTAAATAAATTTCCCACAATGAAATGTTTAAAATGTCTACACCCAATACTCAGAAACACATTTTCTATTCCACAAGCATTGCTATTATCTATGATTTAGCTGAGTTCTCCAAATATTAGAACTGTGTCAGTTTGAGCAAACGGTCGTCTTCCTTTTTCAAACAGTCTAGCAGACCACGCGGGTGATTCTGTGCAATCCTGTTTCATCACCTGGGTTGGGTAAACTCGACCCCCCCCCCCCCCCGCCTCCACATCATGACATCATCACAGTCTTTCTCCTGTGTCCCTCACCGTGGGCCACGGCTCAGAGCCTCCAGCATGAAGGACGATCGTTAAGCATCACAGACGAGCCCTTCGCTCACTACAATCCAGCTGTCTGCGGCTGGAAGCGAGGTGCTGTTGTGAGCAATGTGACAGACAAGACAGGCAGGGAGGAAGGTGCTCTCCACGTGCCACTGATACAGGTGGGGTCTGTCGGTTCCTCTGTGGCTGCAAATTACATACAATGTCCCTTAGAGAAGTGGGCTTGGTTTACAGCAATCCCACCTTTTCTCAGATGTAACTTCAAGAAAATTATTATTTTAAGTCTCAGACAGGAAAGCACTAACTGTGTTATTACCAGTCCTAAGTAGTGATAAGGCAAGCAGGGACCCAGACCAGAACGGGTAATCCCAACAGCCATGGAGAAGGGCTGCCCCAAACTCAGTATGAACCAAAAGACAGGGATATCTCCCTTCTCTTTCATGCCAAGCTTTAGAGATAATCAGCCTGTTTATAAAGTCTCCTTCAAAACCCTCTTTCGGTTTGTGATTCCATATTTGTTTGTGTATTTGGAAGCTCCAGAAGGAGCTTGTGAATCCTTGACACTTAGCAGATGCTGGATACATAATAGGTTTCGAAAAATATTCGTGAGATGACGGTAAGTCTCTAGTTTTGTGAAGCCAGTCCCAAGAATGAAGGGAACTCTCACCGCAAGGGGGCACCACAGTTCAGCGTGCTGGTTAGTATTTTTACAAGATCCTGAAAACAAGGCTGTTTTTTCCATCTTCCTCCACAGAAGATTCAAGGGGGCTAAAACTCCTGAATCTACCATAACTAAGAATGAGTTGGTTGCTAATATTATCAAGAAAGGAGATCTGGATTAACCACCGTGGCAACCATCCAATGAAGGAAGTTAATGTTGATACAATTATCTAACATGCAACTCCTCTATTCCAATCTCGCCAATTACTCCAAGGTTGGCAGCCATGACATCTTTCCCCTCCCCCAACCCAGGATCCCACTGCATTTGGTAGTCACATCTCTTGAGTCACCGTTAATCCAGGACCACTCCTTAGCCTTTCATTCTTTCATGACACTGGCATTTTTGAAGAATGCAAACGAACCGTTTTGTAACACATCCTTTACTTTGGGCTTGTCTGGTTATTTCCTCGTGGTTAATTCAGGTTATATAAGATAATTTAGGCATTATCACCTTTATGTTCTCTGTTCCTTTCAGTGTTTTACTTAATTTAATTCAAGTCACTCTTGCCAACCATTATCCAATCCAGAGAGAAGGCAGAGGGCACACTGGATAAATAGAAGCCAGAGGGAAAGAGACACAACCTTGTATGCATTTGTCTGTTTTTACAAACCAAAAAGAGCCTAATGTACCCAACTAGAAGCTTTGCTACAATGACTAGGGCTTAGGGGTATGTAAAAATTCTAGCTAAAATCTATAGGTAGACACAGGTTTCAATCAAGGACTGGAGAGGACATCTCAGCCTTACAGAAGAATTATGGTGACTAGCCATTTGCAACCAACTTAATGTGGGGGACAAAGGCAAAAGAAAAAATGAACTTTCCTTACAACTTGCAGCCCATTGACAAGTCCTTGAGAGGGGCAGAGTGACCTTCCTCTAGGGACTCAGCTGCCTTGATGTTGATACTTCGCTAAGGGCAAAAGGCCATCTTAGCTTAACAGTATCCTGACTTCCAGGATCCTGTAAGTCTACTTTAACACATAAAAATTCCTTTGGGAGGCCCCTGGGTGGCTCAATTGGTTGAGTGTCTGACTCTTGGTTTTGGCTCACGTCATGATCTCGCGGTTTGTGGGTTCCAGCCCCACATCGGGCTCCGTGTGGGCAGTGCAGAGCCTGCTTGGGATTCTCTGTCTCCCTCTCTCTGCTGCTCCCCTGCTCAAGCTCTCTCTCTCTCTCAAAATAAATAAACACAAAAAGAAAATTCCTTTGGAAACTTCCTTTATCTCTATCCCCCCAAGATATATGTTACTAATCATCCTTCAAGCATATGGCCCAGTGGTACACATCTAAAGGGTCTCATGACTAACATTTTATTAGACAGCAGTACTAAATGATCTTTTCCATTTTAAAAAATGTTTTAAATGTTTATTTACTTTAAGAAAACCACCTATTTGCACCAAAGATGTCTCAAGAATTCTTACTTGACTGTTTGCTCCTGAACCCCAACATTTCCACGTCAAACTGATCGCCAAAACTGATTGCCGATTTATTATTGGCAAACAGGACTGAGTTGGAACAAACAACTGTTTTTAAATAAAAGGAATGACATAATTTCACAGGCTACACCAAAATCACAGATGGATAAAAGAATTAATACTGAAAGAATAAAACCTACATATTGACTAATTTTTTTTTTTTTTTTTTTTTTTTTTTCCTGGAAGGATCCTTAGAAACTAACAGGGATTCCCTTTGGGAAGAAGGAGGAAAATCACAATCTTTTTTTGTTTTTTTAATTGATGCTATTGCTACCACATTTTCAGTCTGGCAAATGCATGTGGAAATTTCACGTTTTTCCGTTTTCATATGAGCAATTCCTGTGACAAGACAGATTACCTTATTCCCTAATTTCTTACTGTTCAGTGTTGGCACAGAAAATAGGTTATATAAGTTTAATGCTTCTTGTGATAAATGTGAGGGGTTGGCCATTTGGTGATTAAGGCTGCAGGATGTTGGCACGACAGAACTATCCTTGGCTACCTCATACTGTGTCAGACTGTATTTGATTAAAAGCGATCAATCTCGCGATTTTATATAAATGGCTCCAATCTGTTAAACTATTTGCTAAATAAATTAGATCAACCAGCAAAGTTCACAGTATCTTCCAGTAGGGCAGTGTTAGGTGGACAGCAGATTCGAGACTATTCCCTTCTGCCCAGGTGATCTTGTGTAAGTAACTCACTCTTCATCTACCAAGCAGGGAATGGACTGAAGGACTCCAGAAGCTCCTTCCTGTGCTGCTAGCCTGTAACTGCCGGAGTCCCTGTGGATCTGTCTGTGAAGAGAACTAGCCCCCTTCCGTGCAGAGGAGCTCCAGAGGTGGGCCCAGAGATTAGATGAACCCTTGTTCTAACCCTTCCCAGGAATGATCCTGAGTTACTGGTGAGTTAGGAACCCACTATAAAGGACACTGTTACATGTATCTAAAGAGAACAAGCTTGGAGTCAGACAGTCCCGATCCAAATCTTGGCTCAACCGATGACTAACTGTATAATCTTGGGTAAGTCGCTATAACTCCTTAACATTTGCTGAATGTTCTTATTGTTTTTAAATTTTTTTTTCAACGTTTTTTATTTATTTTTGGGACAGAGAGAGACAGAGCATGAACGGGGGAGGGGCAGAGAGAGAGGGAGACACAGAATCGGAAACAGGCTCCAGGCTCCGAGCCATCAGCCCAGAGCCTGACGCGGGGCTCGAACTCACGGACCGCGAGATCGTGACCTGGCTGAAGTCGGACGCTTAACCGACGGCGCCACCCAGGCGCCCCGTTCTTATTGTTTTTAACTCTCTTAAAGTTTTAAGTCCAGATAGTTAACACACCGTGTTATATTAGTTTCAGGTGTACGATATAGTGATTCAGCACTTCCATACATCACCCAGTGCTCATCACAAATGCACTCCTTAATCCCCATCACATATATAACCCATCCCCCCACCCCTCTGGTAACCATCATCAGTTCTCTATAATTAAGAGTCTGTTTCTTGATCTGTCTCTCTTTCTCATTTTTTCCCTTTGCTTGTTTTCTCTTAAATTCCACATATGAGTGAAATCATATGGCATTTATCTTTCTCTGACATATTTTGCTTAGCATTATACTCTCTATATATTGTTGCAAATGGCAAGATTTCATTCTTTTTCGTGGCTGAGTAATACTGCATTCCATTATAGATATAGATATATAGATATCTCACATCTTTGCCCACTCATCAACCAATGGACACTTGGGCTGCTTCCATATCTTGCCTACTGTAAATAATACTGCAATAAACATATGTTCTTGTATTTTTTTGGGTAAATACTTAGTAGTGAGATTGCTGGGTCATAGGGTAGTTCTATTTTTGACTTTTTGAGGGAACTTTATACTGTTTTCCACAGTGGCTGCACCAGTTTGCATTCCCACCAATGGTGCAAGAGGGTTCCCTCCTCCACATCCTCACCAACACCTGTTGTTTCTTGTGTTGTTGATTTTAGCCATTCTAAATGTGGCTAAGGTGTGAGGTGTGGCTCACTATAGTTTTGAGTTGCATTTCCCCGATGATTAGTCACGTTGAGTGTCTTTTCATGTCTGTTGGCCATCTGGATGTCTTCTTTGGAGAAATGTCTGTTCAGGTCTTCTGCCCATTTTTTAATTGGATTATTTGTGTTGGAGGGGTTGAGATGTAGAAGTTCTTTACATATTTTGGATACTAACCCTTTACCAGGTATGTCATTTGCAAATATCTTCTCCCATTCAGTCGGGTGCCTTTTAGTTTTGTTGATTATTTCCTTCATTGTGCAGAAGCTTTTAATTTCGATGTAGTCCCAGTAGTTTATTTTCCCTTTTGTTTCCCTTGCCTCAGACAACATATTTAGAAAGAAGTTGCTATGGCTGATGTCAAAGAAATTACTGCCTGTGCTCTCTTCTAGGAATTCTATGGTTTTAGGTCTCACATTTAGGGCTGTAATCCATTTTGAATTTATTTTTGCACCTGGTGTAAGAAAGTGGTCTAGTTTCATTCTTTTGCAGATAACTGTCCGGTTTTCCCAGCACCAGTTGTTAAAGAGACTGTCGTTTTCCCCTTGTATATTCTTTCCTCCTTTGTCAAAGATTGACCATACAATTGTGAACTTATCTCTGGGATTTCTATTCTGTTCCACTGATCTATGTGTCTATTTTTGTGCCAGTACCATAGAGTTTTGGTTACTACTGCTTTGTAATAAAACTTGAAGTCTGGAAATGTGATGCCTCCAACTTTGCTTTCCTTTTCCAAGACTGCTTTGGTTATTCAGGGTCTTTTGTGGCACTATACAAATTTTAGGGTACTTTGTTCTAGTTCTGTGAAAAATGTTGTTGGTATTTTGACAGGGATGTCATTAAATGTGTAGATTGCTCTAGGTAGGATAGACATTTTAACAATACTGTTCTTCTAATTCATGAGCATGGAATCTCTTTCTATTCGTGTCTTCTTCAGTCTCTTTCATCAATGGTTTATAGTTTCCAGAGTACAGATCTTTTACCTCTTTGGTTAGGTTTACTCCTAGGTATCTTATTTCTGATGCAATGGGATTCAATGGGATTGCTCTCTTAATTTCTCTTTCTACTACTTTATTATTGGTGTACAGAAACGCAACAGATTTCTGTACATTGATTTTGTACCCTGTGACTTTAGTGAGTTCATGTGAGCTCATGGTGGAGGTTTTTGGTGGAGCATCATGTCATCTGCAAATAGTCCAAGTTTTACTTCTTCCTTACAGATCTGGATTCCTTTTCTTTTTGTTGTCTGACTGCTGTGGCCAGGACTGGCAGTACTATGTTGAATAAAAGTTGTGAGAGTAGACATCCTTATCCTCGTCTTCTTCCTGACCTTAGGGGAGAAGCTCTGTTTTTCCCTATGAAGGATGATGTTAGCTGCGAGTTTTTCACATATGGCCTTTATTATGTTGAGGTATGTTCCCTCTAAATTTACTTTCTTGAGGTTTCTATCATGAATGGATGTTGTACTTTGTCAAGTGCTTTTCTGTACCTGTTGAAATGACCATGTGGTCTTATCCTTTCTCTTACTTACGTGAAGTATCACATTGGCTGATTTGCAAATATTGAACCACCCTTGCAACCCAGGAATAAATCCCACATGATCGTGGTGAACAATCTGTTTAATGTATTGTTGAATTTGGTTTGCTAGTATTTTCTTAAGAATTTTTACATCTATGTTCATCAGGGATACTGGTCTGTAGTTCTCTCTTTTTTCAATTTTTTAAAATCGTTATTTATTTTTGAGAGAGTGAGTGCAAGCAGGGGAGTAACAGAGAGAGAGAGAGAGAGACACACACACACACACACACACACACACACACACACACACACACACACAGAATCAAAAGCAGGCTCCAGACTCCGAGTGGTCGGCACAAAGCCTGACACAGGGCTCGAACTCATGAACTGCGAGATCATGACCTGAGCTAAAGTCAGATGCTTAACCGACTGAGCCATCCAGGGACCCCTGTAATTCTTTTTTAGTGGTGTCTTTATCTGGTTTTGGTATCATGGTAATGTTTGCCTCATAGAATAAATCTGGAAGTTTTCCTTCCATTTCTTTTTTTTTTTTTTTTTTTTTTTAGTAGTTTAAGAAGAACAGATATCAACTCTTCTTTAAATATTTGGTAGAATTCGCCTGAAGCCAACTGGCTCTGGACTTTTGTTTGTTGGGAGGTGGGTTTTGTTTTTAAATGTTTATTTACTAATTTAGAGAGAGAGAGAGAGAGAGAGAGAGAGAGAGAGAGAGGGCACGCACGGGGGTAAGGACAGAGAGAGAGGGAAGGAATCCCAAGTAAGGTCCATGCTGTCAGTGTGGAGCCCAATGCAGGGCCTTATCTTGTGATTGTGAGATCATGATCTGGGCAGAAATCAAGAGTCGGAGGCTTAATTGACTAAGGCACCCAAGGTGCCCCACGGGAATTTTTTGATTACTGATTCAATTTCTTGTCTGGTTATTGGTCTGTTCAAGTTTTCTACTTATTTCTGTTTCAGTTTTGATAGTTTATAAGCATCTAGGAATTGACCCATTTCTTCCAGTTTGTCCAATTTGTCGGCATATAGTTTTTCTTACTATTCTCTTCTAATTGCTTATATTTCTGTGGTGTTGACTATTATTTCTCCCCTCTCATTTGTGATTTTGTTTGTGCTCCTCCTCTTTTTGTCTTGATAAATCTGGCTAGAGGTTTATAAATTTTATTGATTTTTTCAAAGAACCAGCTCCTGGTTTCATTGATCTGTTCTGATTTTTTTTTAGTTTCTATATAATTTATTTCTGCTCTAATCTTTATTATCTCCTTCCTTCTGCTGGTTTTAGGTTTTATTTATTGTTCTTCTAGCTCCTTTAGGTCTAAGTTTAGGTTGTTTGAGATTTTTCTTGCTTCCTGAGGTAGACCTGTATTGCTATAAACTTCCTTCTTAGAACTGCTTTTGTTGCATTGCAGAGGTTTTGGACCTTTGTGTTTTCATTTTCATTTGTTTTCACATACTTTTTCATTTCCTGATTTCCTGGTTAACCCATTCCTTGTTTAGTAGTATGTTATTTAACCTCCATGTATCTGTGGTCTTTCCAGATTTTTTTCTTCTGGTTGACTTCTAGTTTCATAGTGTTGTGGGCAGAAAAGGTACATGGTACGATATCAACCTTCTTGTATTTGCTGAGGCCCGTTTTGTGGGCTAATATGTGATCTATTCTGGAGAATGTCCTATGTGCACTTGAAAAGAATGTGTATTTTGCTCTTTTAGGATGGAATGTTCTGAATACATCTGTTAAATCAATCTGTTTCAGTGTGTCATTCAAAGCCTTGTTTCCTTGTTGATTTTCTGTTTAGATGATCTGTCCATTGATGTAAGTGGACTGATAGAGCCCCCTAGTATTACTGTATCATTATCAATTAGTTGTTTGTTATTAGCTGTTTTTTATATATGGATACTCCCATGTTGGGCACAAAAATATTTACAATTGTTGTATCTTCTTGTTAGACTGTCCCCTTTATGACACATAGTGTCCTTCTTTGTGTCCTATTACAGTGTGTGTGGGGTTTTTTTGTTTGTTTTTTAATGTTTATTTAGTTTTGAGAGACAGAGACAGACAAAGCATGAGCGGTGGAGGGGCAGAGAGAGAGGGAGACACAAAATTTGAAGCAGGCTCCAGGCTCTGAGCTGTCAGCAGAGAGCCTGACGCGGGGCTCAAACTCTGAATGGCGAGATCATGACCTGAGCCAAAGTCGGACGCTTAACCAACTGCGCCACCCAGGCGCCCCTACAGTGATTTTTTTTTTTAATGTTTATTTTTTGAGAGAGACAATGCAAGTGGGGGAGGGGCAGAGAGACAGGGGGACACAGGATCCAAAGCTGACTCTGCACTGACAGCAGTGAGTCTGATGCAGGGTTTGAACTCACAAGTAGTGAGATCATGACCTGAGCTGAAGTCAGATGCTCAACTAACTGAGCCACCCAGGTACCCCTTACAGTGTTTGGTTTAAATGTTTTTTTAAATGTTTATTTATTTTTGAGAGAGAGAGAGAGAGAGAGAGAGAGAGAGAGCGAGCGCATGCACACATGCAAGGAGGGGCAGGGCAGAGAGAGAGAGAGGGAAACACAGAATCCGAAGCAGGCTCCAGGCTCTGAGCTGTCAGCACAGAGTCTGATGCGGGGCTCAAACTCACAAACTGCAAGACCATGACCTGAGCCGAAGTCTGAAGTTCAGCCAACTGAGGCACCCAGGTGCTCCTACGGGTGTTTGTTCTAAAGTCTATTTTGTCCAGTATAAGATTGCTATTTCAGCTTTCTTTTGACATCCATTTGCATGATAGATGGTTCTGCATCCCCGTGCTTTTGGTCTGCAGGTGTCTTTAGGTCTGCATATCGATGTAGGCAACATATATGGGTCTTGTTTTTTTATCCGTTCTGACACCCTATGTCTTTTGACTGCAGCATTTAGTCCATTTACATTCAAAGTAATTATTGATAGATATGTATTTATTGCCATTTTATTACTTGTTTTGTGGTTGTTCCTGAAGATTTTCTCTGATCCTTTCTTGTTTTTCTCCCTTTCATGTTTTGCTAATTTTGTTTAGTAATATATTTGGATTTCTTTCTCTTTATTCTTTGCATATGTATTCGTGGTTTTGATATATGGTTACCATTAGGTTTGTATATAACATCTGCATACGGCAGTCTATATTAAGTTTATGGTCATTTAAGTTTGAACCCATTCTTCTCTCCTCTCCTCCCTGTTTTAGGTATATGTTATTATATTTCATATCCTTTTTTTGTGAGTTCTTTGTCTGATTGTCCCTATTTTCCACAATGTTTATGCACTTAAAAAGAAAAAGAAAAAGAAGTAACAATGTCCTAAGTTGCAGACATCTATAAAAATCTGGTTCCAAAGGCAAGGGAATCAAAAGCAAAAATGAAGTATTGGGACCTCATGAAGAGAAAAAACTTCTGCACTGCAAAGGAAACAAATCAACAAAACTAAAAGGCAACCGACGGAATGGGAAAAGATATTTGCAAATGACATATCAGACAAACGGCTAGTATCCAAAAATCTATAAAGAGCTCACCAAACTCCACACCTGAAAAACAAATAATCCAGTGAAGAAATGGGCAGAAGACATGAATAGACACTTTTCTAAAGAAGACATCCAGATGGCCAACTGACACATGAAACGATGCTCAACATCGCTCCTCATCAGGGAATTACAAATCAAAACCACACCTCATGCCGGTCTGATTGGCTAAAATGAACAACTCCGGAAACAACAGATGCTGGTGTGGATGTGGAGAAACGGGAACCCTCTTGCACTGTTGGTGGGAATGCAAACTGGTGCAGCCGCTCTGGAAAGCAGTGTGGAGGTTCCTCCAAAAATTAAAAATAGATCTACCCTATGACCCAGCAATAGCACTGCTAGGAATTTACCCAAGGGATACAGGAGTGCTGATGCATAGGGGCACTTGTACCCCAGTGTTTATAGCAGCACTTTCAACAATAGCCAAATGATGGAAAGAGCCTAAATGTCTCATCGACTGATGAGTAGATAAAGAAATTGTGGTTTATATACACAATGGAATACTATGTGGCGATGAGAAAGAATGAAATCTGGCCTTTTGTAGCAACGTGGATGGAACTGGAGAGTGTTGTGCTAAGTGAAATAAGTCATACAGAGAAAGACAGATACCATATGGTTTCACTCTTATGTGGATCCTGAGAAACTTAACAGAAGACCATGGGGGAGGGGAAGGAAAAGGAAAAAAAAAAGAAGTTAGAGAGGGAGAGAGCCAAACGATAAGAGACTCTTAAAAACTGAGAATAAACTGAGGGTTGATGGGGGGTGGGAGGTGGGGGGGGGGGATGGGCATTGAGGAGGGCACCTGTTGGGATGAGCACTAGGTGTCGTGTGGAAACCAATTTGACAATAAATTTCATATTAAAAAAAAGAAAGAATCTGGAGCTATCTTTTCCCATGCCTGATCTCTCTCAGAGCTTCCTTTTACAAAGCTGCACGGAGAAATCATTCACATTGCTGGTATGTTTGACAAGGGCTGAATTAAGTTCTGGAGTGGTAGATAAGCTTAAATTTGCACAAGGCATCTGCGAATCTGGCACTGTTACTTTTGTACGAGTCCTTTAATGTGGTACGTGGGCACCTGAGAATTCCAAAGCCCTTTTAAAAAGAAGTGAAAATCTTCACAACCCCAATGTTGTAGAAGAGTAGAAAGAGCTTTCTATTTCAGGAAACAGGACGGCCAAATTCGTGCCTGGGTTCTCTACTGGTTATGTGACCACGGGGCAGGTAACTTATTCACTGAGCTTTGGACTATTCACCTGAAAACAGGGATTCTCCCCACGAATTTTTATCATTCCAATTTTTGGTATATGGGTTGTCGAACTGAGCAGTGGAATCCAATGAGGATCCAGATACTGGCATTTGTGAATTTAAAAAATCTGGGTTTTCTAATGCCAGGACAGCCCCACCATGGATGTAATCACCTGTTTGTCTGTGTAAGCAACTTTGCATTTTTGGATCATGGCAGGTCAGAACAGCCTCCTGGCTTTCCTTCATTCTGGAGGCTGGTGAAACATTTTTGTAGCCCAGAATGGCCTCCCTGTATAAAATCCCCACCCCACTGAATATTCACTTCAGGAATGTTATGGGGGCAAGGAAGAGTCCGCTACAAAAAATAACAGAAATTGAAAATGTATGTTTTAAAACACCGAATGTCTGGGCTCCCAGCCCCTCCCCGCCCTGCAGCCAACCTCACCGATGGTGGTCTCACAGAACTTCTCTGCAGCCACCTCGCTGGCAATGTTGGCTCCCATGAGCACACTGACGTCAATGCCCATCTTCTCCCGGATGATGTCGGAGATGAGCTTCAGCCCCTCAGGACCTTCGTCTATGCCCTGTAAGGATGTCAACAAGTTAGGGGAAAACAAACGACCGAACGAACGAAGCATGACACAGTCACTTTTGTAAGTAACAGATTCAGGCAACCAATGGCGTATGCAATGTGAAAAAAAAACAGCGCTTACAAGAGTAACATACACACCATGTATACAGTGTTAAAAGAGTAACAATAAAACGCAAAGAAAATAAACACACGTAACCACCCAGAACATGACCTACACCACTGAAGCCTTGTGTGTCCCTTCCCAAGTTCATCCTCCTTCTCACTACTGGTCCTCACCCCTACTATCCTGAAGGCTGTATACTCTGCTCCCTTCTGTTCTTGACCATTCTGCCACATAAAGCTATCCCTAAATATGTGAGGCCATTATGCCTGCTTTTGAAAGGCTGTAAGTGCAACTGTACCTTTGGTCTGTGATGTGCTGTTTGGTGCTACATTATTAGTTTAGAGATTCATCCATGTGGTTACATGAATGCTCTGGTTTGTTCCTATTTACCACCATGGAGTATTACCACTATTCATTTATCCATTCTATTGATGACGGACGTGTGAGTTATTCCAGTTTGCTTTCATGAACATTCATCCACGAACCACTCTAAAACACAGTCTCTCTAGAGGTTCCTAACCTTTTTACCATGTGGCCCTGCATCGTTTTATGGACTCATTCTCAGAATCTGATATGCATAAAGCAAAATGCAGGAGATTACCCAGGAAGCCAATTACGTTGAAATTTAGTTACCAAAGTGTTAAAAAAACAAAACCAAATTTGTGACAAAGTAATATACATGCTATTTTATTAACGCAATTAGAAAGATGATGCGGCAGGTTTAACAATTACCGTAATTTCAAGGTAGTGATCAGCATAAATGACACCTGGAGATAGCTGAAGCCATTGTACAGTGGTAGGAAAATACCCGTGACCTCTACTGAGAGCGGGGCCACAGGCACTGCCTAATGCCACTGTGACCAAAAACCTGGCTTTGTGGCTGGCATTCAAAACCAAAAGAAATGCCCATTTTAGTCACAGGTTAAAATGAATAAAAACATAATTTTTCTCCCCACATGAATTCTGTCTGTGGACCTCTGGGAGTGGTTTGTGGACTTCTAGTTAAAAACTCCCTCTTTGGGGAATATATCCAGGAGTGGAAACAAATGAGGATTAATTTCCCAGCAGCACAAACCACCAGTGATTTCTAGAACACAGCAGAGACCCACGTCCTGGACAGGAAGGTTCATCAGGAGGAGCTCACCCTCACATCACTGCCACCGCTAAAACCTGCTGTGATTGAGAGCGACCCCCCCCCCGCCCCCCCCAACGCTGAGCTCAGCTAGCCTCCTGGGATGTGTTATTGATTTCCTTCCAGGCATCTTTAAAACAAAAACACAAGAAAACAAAAAACTGCCATAACCTCCCTTTCAGATCCTATTTCCAACAGATGGACGTGAGAGGATGTGAAATTCCCCTGTAACCGAAGAAGTCCGACATTCGGCCCCACTTCCCTGCCTGGGGTCAGAGGCACGTTACCTTGATGAGGGTGATTCCCAGGGCTTTCTTGGGCACTCTCCCGGTGATCTCATCACAGATTCTGTGAATGAACTGGTGGGGAATGACAAACACCAGCAGGTCTGCATCCTGCACGGCCTCGCTGAGGTTTGGGACAGCAATCTGCAGCGGTGAGGAGGAAACAGTTACTCCCACACCAAAATATGCCTCGCCCAATGATTTCATCCACTGACCGTTTATCAGATGCCTACTGTGCGCAGAGTGCCGCGCAGACAGACGGGAAAGGCATGCGGGCCTGCGCTCTGCCTTCTCCTTCAGGACACCCATCTGAAGCTAGGGGGGTGCTCCTTCTGTTGCTTAGCAGGTGGGCAAGTGACTTACCTTCTCCATGCCTCAATTTCCTTACCTGTAAAAGGGAGTCATAATAATGCTGTATGGGTTGCTTCCCCCAGTTCCATTTTCTTTTTTTTTTTTTTTTTTTATTTATTTTTATTTTTTTTTTATTTTTTCAACATTTTTTATTTTTGGGACAGAGAGAGACAGAGCATGAACGGGGGAGGGGCAGAGAGAGAGGGAGACACAGAATCGGAAACAGGCTCCAGGCTCCGAGCCATCAGCCCAGAGCCTGACGCGGGGCTCGAACTCACGGACCGCGAGATCGTGACCTGGCTGAAGTCGGACGCTTAACCGACTGCGCCACCCAGGCGCCCCCCCCCAGTTCCATTTTCTGCCTTTCTTTGCCCTGCTCTGTTCCCCAGGGGGCTGCTTTTTTTTTTTTTTTTTTAATTTCAAAGAGAGAGGGCATGAGCGGGGGAGGGGGATAGGGAGAGAGAGAGAGAGAGAGGGAGAGAGGGAGAGAGGGAGAGAGGGAGAGAATCCCAAGCAGGCTCCACGCTCAGTGCAGAGCTCAACCCGGGGCTCAATCCCACAGCCCTGGGATCACGACCTGAGCCGAAATCGAGAGTCAGATGCTAAACCGACTGAGCCACCCAGGCACCCCACCCCCACCCCAGAAGGCTGCTTTCTGTGGACTGTTTTCCCTGGAGGCCCTTGCTCTCTGCCTTCTACTTGGCCTCAGCCAAAGTGGGGCACCGTCAGGAGATCTAAGGTTGGGAGGAGAGACAGGTCAGGGTATTTATCAGCCTCCTGGGGCTACTCCTGCCCTGGCTTCATTCTAGTTAAACCTCCTGGCAGGCAGTCCCTCTTCCATGTCCCTAAGCTCTGGCCAGGCTGGTTTGGTGAGACTGCTCTGCCCCCTCGCCCTTTCAGAAGTGGTTATGACTTCCTGCTGTTGCTAAACTCTGAGCGCTCCAGCAAGACCTTTTGGTTTCCTCGACCCTGACCATAGCTCTATAAATAGTCCCGCACCAAAGTCTCCTAGGTGAGGCACTTTGAGAGTGCTGTGGTGAATAGTAAGTGTTGGGCGCTTGGTACCCACTCCATCCCCGTCAGCTATTATGGCAATTGCTTCCCTTCAGATGAATATGAAGATGGATTTTAGAATTGGACACAGCCAGAGAAACACACATGCACGCGCCCGCACACGCACACACACACTCGAGCGGAAGTAAAGGCGACCGGCGGGGACATGGGGCCACGTGATCCCTAGCAGAAGACTGCTTACTGCTCCCCGATGTCTGATCTCCCCTTCTTCCTCAGCACAAGAAGCCTGAGTTTGGAGCCAGGCTCATAAATGCCCAGAAAGGTTACATTCCTCAGCTTCCCTTGCAGCTAGGTGCCCCGTGTGATTAGGTTCTGACCAACGGGGTGTCAGTGGAAGCGCTGTGACTTCTGGGAAATCCCTTTTGTCAGGGGGGAACGTGAAGAGATGGCTGGACAATGAGGAAGAAACCAAATGCTGCGATGGCAGAACAGGAGGATCACAAGAGTCCCTGACACCATTAACACATCACTAATATGATAAACATCTCTTACACGAGATGGGAAAAAGCAAGTACTTACTTTCCTTAGGTCACTGCTATGATAGGTCTTCTGTCACATGTACCTGAACCGGACTGTAACTGATACTCCCATTAAGCATTGCTGGTTCCCCAAACGAAGCGACTGGAGGAAGATTCTTCTCTGAGGATGTGCTGCGGGCCACAGGAGCGTCATTCGGGATGGCTAAGCCTCCTGGGAAATCTAGTTTGGGCGTTGTGATGGAGACCACCAGCTCCTCACCAAAATTCCTTCTTGCCTTCCTCCATAATCACAGAGCTGGAAGCTGGTCACTAGTCACCTCGCTAGAGACTACATTTCCCAGCAGCCCCTGCAGTTACACAGGCCAAAGACCAAGCTCCCTTGCATTTGGAGATTCTACCTCCTCCAAAAGAGCAATTTCTTGATCAATCCCATTAGCCTCCGAATGCCAATTCCCAGCTGCTTTGTCCTTGACTGACAAAGCACTTTATGCTCTTACATTTATTTGCCTGTGGTCCCACCCAGTGCCCTCCCAGCCTTTGTAAAAACTCTGGTCCTTCACTCCGCCTAGGGTTACCAGCCTTTCTTAGGAGGGGGTTTTCAATCTGTACGCCTTCATACAGCGCCTGGCAGCCTGAATTTTAGTTAAAATCTTTTTTCTTCTCTAGACCCATTGATCCTCCTCTTCCCCATCCATCCTCAACATACACACACACACACACACACACATGCACATGCATACATGTGCACACACCTCCATGTCTGCCTTTTCAGGGCATTTTCCAACATGGTGAAATGGAAAAGACACCAGAACCAAAGAGAAAATATGGAAAAGATGTACATTTGAGTCCCATTATCTGCAAATGATCAGCTGTTTGACCTTGGACAAGTGACGTATCTTCACTGACCTTAATCACCCCATATACGAAGGGGTATAAAAATCACTTTTCCTACCCAGATACTTCACAGAAACCTTTCAAATTAAGTAATATAAATGACAGCACTTCAAAATGATATGAAAGAGATTATTTATCAAAAAATCTACCTGCTTGAAAAAAAAAAAAAGAAAAATCTACCTGCTCCCCACAAATTCTTACCTTATTTCTTTTTTAATTTGAGAGAGAGAGAGAGAGAGAGTACGAGAGAAGGGCAGAGGGAGAAAGAGAGAGAGAGAGAGAGAGAGAGAATCTTTTTTTTTTTTTTTTAACATTTATTTATCTTAGAGAGAGAGAGAGATGGAGCATGAGAAGGGTAGGGGCAGAGAGAGAGGGAGACAGAATCCAAAGCAGGCTCCAGGCTCCCAGCTGTCAGCACAGCCCCACACAGGGCTCGAACTCACAAGCTGTGAGATCATGACCTGAGCTGACATCGGACGCTCAACTGACTGAGCCACCCAGGTGCCCCAAGAAAGGGAGAATCTTTTTTTTTTTTATTAATTAATTTTTTCAATATATGAAGTTTATTGTCAAATTGGTTTCCATACAACACCCAGTGCTCATCCCAAAAGGTGCCCTCCTCAATACCCATCCCCCACCCTCCCCTCCCTCCCACCCCCCATCAACCCTCAGTTTGTTCTCAGTTTTTAAGAGTCTCTTATGCTTTGGCTCTCTCCCACTCTAACCTCTTTTTTTTTTCCTTCCCCTCCCCCATGGGTTTCTGTTAAGTTTCTCAGGATCCACATAAGAGTGAAACCATATGGTATCTGTCTTTCTCTGTGTGGCTTATTTCACTTAGCATCACACTCTCCAGTTCCATCCACGTTGCTACAAAGGGCCATATTTCATTCTTTCTCATTGCCACGTAGTACTCCATTGTGTATATAAACCACAATTTCTTTATCATTCATCAGGTGATGGACATTTAGGCTCAAGAAAGAGAGAATCTTAAGCAGGCTCCACACTCAGCGCAGAGCCCGATGCAGGGCTTGATCCCACAATCCTGGGATCATGACCTGACCCAAAATCAAGAGTCGGATGCTCAACCGACTGAGCCACCCAGATGCTCCAAATTCTTACCTTTTAAGGACTCCACCCATCCCTGTGTCTCTTGTTAAAAGACATGCAAGGAAGCTGCCAGCTGGTCTGGATTTCTTTCTGTCTCTTACATTTCCTTCTTGAATAAATCAAACAACTTGTAGTTGGCTGGGAATGCGATGGGTCTCTAGAGCAATGGGACTGGGGGCTCACTTAGCACGTACAGACATTCCTTCACTCTCCTCGGTGGAGTGCTGAGGGTTTAGCCCACAGAAGCAATGTGTAGTGCGAGTTCTATTTGTATGGTTCACATGGTCCATTCACAGAACACTATTCCTCTTGCACAGTATCAAAAGAGCTCTCCTCTTTGAGAAGAGCACTGGGTGTTGTATGGAAACCAATTTGACAATAAATTTCATATATTAGAAAAAAAAAAAAAAAAAAAAAGAGCTCTCCTCAACTAGCCTGGTAACTGGAATACCTTCTTGCAGAATAAAACCTTTAGCTAAGACTTTGCCTATCTTTTCCACTCAACAAAATCAAGACACTTGTAGAAATGCTGACCTAGTTCACAGGCTTTCTGTCAAAATCTTCTGAGGGTGTCCACCATTAAAGATCCTGAAATACATTCAGAAAGACAACTCAGAACAAAAGGGCTTGCCTTACCTAGGTAAGGAGGAAAAATAATCAAATCAGAACCAAGGCATCATGGTTGGTCCACTTAATGTTCAGACTTTCAGGGATCCAGGGCTCTTGGTCCAAGCTTTTATACACACACACACACACACACACACACACACACATATATATCTCATATCTCATATATATATATGTATAATCATTTAAGACCGAGCTGGTAAAATGTATGTGGAGAAGCCTAAAGGTTCTCTTGTATCCCCCCGGATTAGTTATCACTGTACGTATATGGACACCCTGGCCTAGCTTGATCTCTGGTCAGCTAACCGGACACCCACAGGGAACCCACCTACATTCTTGAGGGAGCGAGTATTTAGGTTAAACACAACAGCACGTGAGTAACACACATAGCGAAGTCGTAGCTGGCACATAGCAGAGGTTCAAAAATATTATGGTTCCCTCCTGTTCTTCTAATCTGCATTTTGGCCAAGATCGTAAGTGAAATTTACGTCCTTGGCTCTACATTCAGAAAAATGATCCTCAGATACAGACAACCTTATCTGAAGAGTGTTACATAAATACGCACTGCTGGTAAGTAAGGTTGCTTCTAGAGAAACACAGCTGTTAACCGCCTGGATTCCCCAATACTACACCAGTAAATATGAACTTATTATGTAGACTGGTGGTACCCAAAGGGTGGTTCCTGAAGCAACAGATCACCACCACCTGGGAACTTGTCAAAACTGCAGATGTATGAGGGGCACCCGGGTGGCTCAGGAGGTTAAGCGTCTGACTTCGGCTCAGGTCATGATCTCACAGTTTATGGGTTGGAGCCCTTCGTCGGGCTCTGTGCTGACAGCTCAGAGCCTGGAGGCTGCTTCGGATTCTGTGTCTCCCTCTCTCGGCCCCTCCTCCGCTTGCACTCACACGCTCTCTCTCTCAAAATAAATAAACAAACATTCTTTTAAAATGTGAATCCTCAAACATGCTGGGGGGAGTCCAGACTGGTGCAACTACTTTGGAAACCAGTGGTGTGATGTGGTGAAATTATAGTTGTGTGTTCCCAGTGACCCTGCGACGCCACCCCTACGAACGCAGGCCATGACAGCAAAGCGCTGGAAACCATGCCAATGTCCATACCAGAGAATGGATACATTCACTTTCACGAACTTACAGGGCTTCAGATATCAACAGAGTCCTGGGAGCAGCTGGTACTTCCTTTCCTCCCTCTGTCCACACACAGGCACATGGGTGGGTGGTGGAGTCAGTCAGTGTGGGGGTCGGGCTCTGAGTGGCAATGGCTGTTGACTCCTCTAGGTTACTTCTTTCCCCTCCTCCTCCCTCCTGGCTCCCATGCTCCCAGGTAAGGGCTTCAGCTTCACAGACCTACTTGGCAGGTTCCCCTCCCCAGCACTCCTTGAGCACTGCACCAGGAACTGCGGAAAAACAGAAAACTAGAAAGTCAGGTTCATGCACTCAGGAGTGAACAGGTACATAAGGGCCTGGCACAAAGCACAGTGGACGGAACGTACTGATAAAGCGTGTGGTTTATAGAAGGGAAGGAACCATCGATCTGACAAGAATGAGAAATGAAACTCGGGAATTTCCTCCTCCAAGCATGGGTCAGAGATGACCTCAGAGGCCTTTCACGGCAGTGGGAACAGAGGCTCCCTTTGTTCTTCCCCTCGGATATTTGGACAACTTAACTTCTGAGCTCAGAACCGTAGGGATCCTTTCTCTCCCTGCCAACAACACCAATAACTGCCCGGCCCCAGCGTAGTGATACGGAGCAGAAAGTTCTCATTGTCCAAAAGACAATGGATCCAACAGGATGCGTCCACCAGGAATCAAACCCTAGCCTCTAGCCATGTGACCCTGGGCAGGTTCATTAACTTCTCTGAGCCTCAGTCTCTTCCGCCATAAAGTCAACATCATCGTTCTAATAGGAAAACTGATAGTATCAACCTAAGAGGGTTACTGAGAGCATTAAATGAGACAAGATATATAAACTACTTAGCACAGTGCTTAATAGCAGTGTACCCTATAACCAAAAGCCAAACATCAAGGGCGCCTGGGTGGCTCGGTCGGTTAAGCATCTGAGTCTTGATTTCGGCTCAGGTCATGATCTCACGGTTCGTGAGATGGAGCCCCACGTCGGGCCTTGTGCTAATAGCCCAGAGCCTGGTTGGGTCTCTCTCTCTCTCTCTCTCTCTCTCTCTCTCCCCCCCCTCTTTCTCTGCCCCTCCCCCACTCATGCTTGAGCTCCTGCACTCTCTCTCTCTCTCTCAAAATAATTAAACATTTGGGGGAAAAAAAAAAAAAAAACAAGCCAAACAACAATCTTTAGTGAGCAAGGTCTTTGCATCTCCAAACTTCCTGGCATGTATCAGTTTACAAATCTGTCCCCCTGCTGGGCTCCTTGAGGAAAGCTGCTGTTGGTCTGGTCTGGTCTGGTCGGTCATCTTCTCCCCCTTCCTGTCTCTGACAACTGTCACTGTGCTTTGCAAGAGCTGTACATGCGCATAAATATTGATAAGTATATGTAGGGAGGAGTATTTCATTAACAAAGTAGAGTTTTTCCGGTTAACCAGAGAATCAGGCAGATAGGAATCAGGCACACACAATGGTCTGCTTTTCAGACGACTGCAGAAAACCACCAAGGGGCGAATCTGGCAACAGAAGTTCACAGATTCCACGCATCTCAGGCTAGCAGCACAGTGCACGCTTTTTGTTTCTCTTGCTCATTTCTTCCTCCCCCCATTTCCTCCAAGTCCCTGGAATGAGGCCAGGCAATTAACCTGTATTTTTCCCTCTCAGCCTAATAAGCCTGAATTTTAAACTGTCAGTCTTACAATTTTCTATTTTCTCCAATCTCCTTCTGTAATTTAGGCCTTGACCCTAATTTTAATTACAGACCGTTGCACTAGCTGTCCTCACAAGTAGACTCAAGTCTATGTACTTAGAAAGGGAATATCAGGACAGGGGCATCACAAGTGGCAGAAGGCAAAGGTTGTTAGCTCCATCTTTGATGGGACCGACACTTTGCATGCCAAGAGAGTAGCCTGCGATGGGCTGAACTGTGTCCCCTCCCCGCAAAAGTCGTATGTTGAATTACTAACCTTAGTAGCTCGGAATATGACTATATTTAAAGACAGAGTCATTGCAGAGGTGATTACATCAAGATGAGTTCACTAGAGTGGGCCCTAATACAACATGACTCGTGTCCTCGTAAGAAGGGGAGGTTAGGACACAGACACACAGAAGGAAGGCCATGTGAAGGTGCAGGAAGAAGGCGGCCATCTCCAAGTCAGAGAGCCTCAAAAGAAACCAGCCTGGCGACACCCTCATCTTGGACTTGAACCCTCCAGAACTGTGAGGAAATAAATTTCTGTTGTTTAAGCCACCTTTCCTATTGTACTTTCTTACGGCAGCCTTAGCAAACGAATAGAAAGCCCATCTTCAGAGTCAGGCAAACCAAAACTGACCAAGCCAAGAAGCTGGTGGTAGAAAGGAACAAAGGAGGAAGGGAGGAAATAGTTTTCCCACTCCCCCAAGCCCCAAGTGCGAACTCAGCCAAGCGTAACTTTCAGAATTGACCCAAAGTACTACTATCTACCCCAAAGTCTTACCACATTTTCTGGCAGCTTGTGTCCTGGGAGATATTTCACATTTTCATGGTCATTATTTATAATGTCTGTCAGTTTTCTCCCATTAACGGTTTCTTCAAAGACCCACATCTTGACTGTGGAGGCAAACTTCTTAAGTTTCTTGACATTATTACCAATTATTTTTGCAACAGCTGAACCCCTACAAAAGAAACAGTGAAGAAGAAAGAAATTAAACTCACTTGGGCAGAAGAGAAAAAGCATTCAATTATAATTGAGAAGAATCCTGTTCTGACTCTGATTCAAGCACTGGGTTTATAACTTAACAGGTGATGTCCTATCAGCCACAAGCCATTGGAAGCGTAGTTGTTTTCACTTGGAAGGAACACCCTCCCCACCCCCCGTGATCAGAAAAGCCCCCAGCACTTGGTACAAGCTCAAAAACAGCACCCCTTGAAACTAGTAAGCATCAACCTATCTTGGAAGACAGTATCACAGGCAGAAGAGAAACCCACCTAGAAGACGACATAAAAATAAAACCTGGAGTGTACCCCAAGCCTCCGAGGCAACCAGGCTCTGTTTCACATCCGTCATGAGATTAAAATGTAGCTACCGTAGAACAAATTCTGTTCTGGTGAAGTGCAAAGGCCTAAGTTACAGTCTAATGGAAAGACAAGGACCTGAGTGACTTCCAGAAAAGGAGCAGGGCAAGGGCGCGAGGCTCAGATGCCTGGGTATTTGGTCCCCCCAGCAGACGTCCACCCAGCCGGCCTCTCGCCCGACAAACTCCCGGTTTATCCTGCATCTCTGTTCTCCAAGCACATTCTGGTAACTAACTGGCATCCCACAGGCTTTGCCACAGGGGAAGAGAAGGCACTTCAACTAGCTGACACCGGTCGTCTGGACAATGGACACGGGTCTGGGGCTGGTGGCCACCGCAGCAGCTCTGTTCCTGGTCAGCCCAGGCATCTCTATGCCCATCTCACGACGCTGAGTGCACAGTGGGCCACGGGCGGCTGATTCGGCCGGGATGACTGTGAACGGAGAAAGTCACTTTCCTGGTGCGGGAAGCAAGTCCTTCTACCTCGGTCACTTCTCTGAGTGGGTGGTAAGCTTTTGAGAGCAGAGAACACATCACCTTTTCTCTACTGAATCACTGGCATCTAGCCCAATGTGTTATACACAGTAGGCACCCAGTAAATATGTGATAACGGGGATGAATGAGTGCATGGGTGATTGGATGAAGTTATTGGTGAGACCAGGGAGGAGGCAGAACAAGATCCCTGGATGACCTCGCGTGTGATGTAACTGGAGTTTCCCTACTTATTTTTGTCATGTCATTTTCAGCACCAGTGAACCCCAAAGGATGTACAGACATGGTCTGACGGGCTTAGTGCTTAACAGTTGCAACAGTCATTTGAATTTTCGGAACTAACTCATTTCAGCAGATGCTACAGGTTTGCCTTTGGCTGCAGATGCTTGGTTTCCCCAAGAGGAGTTTGTAAAGACAGGAGCAAATGTATTCCAGTAAGATCACACGGAGGGATCTAGTGGTTCTGGCTTATTTTCCCGCCGGATTTACTACATTTGGATTCCTAGTGCCCAATGCCCCGTGTCAGTTTGCTCACTTGCCCAGAATCACACTTGCTCTCTGTGACCTTGTGGGAGTTACTCAATGCCCAGGAACGCCTCTGTGAGCCTGAGCTGTGACCGCCACGGGAGTTCATGAGCAGCTGTTTCCCAGATTAGCATAAGGGTGATAGTGATCGTGGGGAGAATCTTGGCCTCTCTTCTACAAAGCGTCAGGAGAATCGGATTAATAGGTATTTAGCTAACAAACTGTCCTGCTGGCTTCGAGTAAGAATTTCACAGGTAAAGCTACAGAGCTTTGCTTTCTTTTGTGAGGGAGGGCAGCACCAAAGTCCGGGGCCTGTGGTGCAGAGCAGTAGTTCTCCAGGCTGGCGGCCCCGTCAGTCCCCGTGGAGCTTTAAAAACTACTGAGGCCCCATCTGACTCTGGAAGTACAGGTTTCATTGGTCTGGGGTGTGGCCCGGGACTCCGGATTTCTAAAGCTCCCAGGTAATCTAATTTACAGCCAAAGTTGAGAACAACTAGCTTGGTTTATCCATTTATCTTAGGAAAGGGAAGGTGATCGGGATCGTGGGAAGAAGCATGGAGTTTAATTCCAGGACAAATGTAGCAAGGAGAAGAACAGAAACATTCTGGGGTGTCTGTAAGGCCTCGTCTTGTTCTTTCTGATTAACTTACACAATAATCTGCTTTTGTTTTTAAGATCAGTACTTAAAACACGGTATTTTATTGTTTTAAGCTCTTTTACAATCTGGTAAAATCTCCACATTGAACCAAATATTTTGTTTGCTATCCAGCTTTCTTTTCTTCTTAACATTTATTCATTTTTGAGAGACAGAGTGCAAGCAGGGGAGGGGCAGAGAGAGAGACAGACAGACAGAATCCGAAGCAGGCTCCAGGCTGAGCTGTCAGCACAGAACCCGACATGGGGCTCAAACTCATGAACCATGAGATCGTGACCTGCGCTTAAGTCAGAAGCTTAACTGACTGAGCCACCCAGGTGCCCCTGCTGTCCACCTTTCTTCAGTATTGTTTACAAAACCACCAAAAGTATAATCCGCCTTGACATAACAAAAGCCATATATGACGAACCCTCAGCTGACATCATACTGAGTGTTCTCACCACCAAAAATGTGGAAAGGGGGCAGTCAGAAGCTTTTTATTTTAGGAAATAAATGTTTATCATTTGTTTTTATTTTCTATTTTGTAATTTTCATTTTTATCCAAGATACTTATCACCTTGATTTGTGGTGGTTTCACAGGTATATCCATATCTCCAAACCCATCAAACTGCACACAATATGTCCAGTGATTTTTATGTATCAATTACACTTCAAAAAAGCTGTTTTTTTTTAAAAAGGAAGTATGTATAATCTACACCCCAAACTCCTTTGTGACTCTGAAAGGATACTAGCTGTGTTCATTCCATAGGTATTATTACTACTTTTTTTTTTTTTAATGTTTATTTGTTTCAGAAGAGAGAGAGAGAGAGAGACGGTGAGAGAGAGAGAATGAGCAGGGGAGGGGCAGAGACAGAAGCCCAAGCAGGCTCTGCACCGTCAGCACAGAGCCTGACGCAGGGCTTGAACCCATGGATCGTGAGATCACGACCTGAGCAGAAGTCGAGTCACGGGCTTAACCGACTGAGCCACCCAGGCGCCCCCTACTTCCCACCAACATGAAGGAACAGGATCAAATAGAGCAAACGAAGTGGTCTGGAGGAACCTGAGCGTTTGGAAGGGACTGGAGGCTATTGCAAGTGACGTACCCTGTTCTAAAAAAAACACACAACAAACCACACGAAAACACAAGAAACAACAAACAAAAAGGGGGCTGGCCTGCAGAGAGCCGGTCCCAAAACACTCACAGGTACTAGAACTGAGCTTAAACTAAAGTACTGGCTATAGTCCACGAAGGCAGTTAGTTCGTACGTGGCTTGCTTGTGGTTGGAGCGGGGCTTCCCTGACCACACTGGCGGAGCTCTCCCTGTTTCAGTGTTGTGCCACTGCACAAGCATAGCCAGGCACGGATCTCCCACTGCAGGGGTCAAGGGCGCAGGCAGCCATTTCCACACCTGGCCCGGCTCATTCAGCTCCTAAACGACAGGTGGGACAGCGACCTTCCAGGTCCTTTCCGGGGTCTATGACTGCGTCCAGTGTCTTCCAAGGTGAGGAACAGGTGTACCCCCGGCGGGCTGAGTGCTACTCCCACACACACCACCAAAGGACACTGACTCACTTGTGCCCTTTCAACTCCTATGGCCCTCTGAGAGAGTGCAGAATGTCTCATTTAAGTGCTGCTGTGTTGTCCCCATCTCTCTAGCATGTGCTAGTTTCCCTTCTTCACAAAGTCGCCAAGTGCCTCAGACTCTGAGCCTTGGCAGGGGAAAAGTAGTATTTGGCAAGAAATCTGTAACGCTGTTCTGTTCTCGTTCTACTGGTTGTTGTCACCTCCTACATGTGATATTTACAGTAGTGATAGAAGGTTTTCCGTTAAAGTCAACTTTTAAACAAAGTGTAATAAGCAAATAACGCAGGGGTGAAGCAGAGCCAAAGCCATAAGGGTAGAGCCTGCCAGACAGAAGTTTAATCCTGTCCAAACTTTTCACCTTGAAGATTAAGACAGGGAGGATCGGAGTCACTCTGACCTTCTATCACGCAACCAGGTACTGGCAGAACTGGAAGAGGGACTCAGGTCTGCTTGCGGCCAGTCCTGAGTCTTTACCTAGATGTATAAAATCACATTTCCCGCGAAACTGTGCGGACTAGGGGCGCCTGGGTGGCTCAGTCAGTTAAGCCACCGACTTCAGCTCAACTCATGATCTCGTGGTTCACGGAATTTGAGCCCCACGTCGGGCTCTATGCTGACAGCTCGGAGCCTGGAGCCTGCTTCGGATTCTGTGTCTCCTCTCTCTGTCCCTCCCCCGCTCTCAAAAATAAATAAACAGAAAGAAGGAAAGAAAGGAAGAAAGGGAAGAAAGAAAGGAAAAGAAAAGAAAAGAAAAGAAAAGAAAAGAAAAGAAAAGAAAAGAAAAGAAAAGAAAAGAAAAGAAAAGAAAGATAGATCATGGAGACTGATTTGCAACTTCTACAATGCTATTCAAATGAGTTTAGAAGGGACACCCATGAGGAGGGATGTTCCTGTGCCCGCTACCTACTGGGACTTAAGATCTCCCTTTAATCTTTACTGCAGCCCCAAGAGAGGTCCTCATTATCCCCTTTAACTTCACAGGTGAATAAGCTGAGGATCAGACAGTAAGTTACCCAAAGGTTACGCTGCCCATCTAGAGCCAGCAGTTCTGATCCAGATCTGTCTCCAAAGCCCACGCCTTCCGCCATTTTATATCTGCCTTGGTGCAGAGCCATCCTTTGTTGAAATGCATGGTGCACACCTAACAAGTGTAGACACTGCTAGGCGAGTCCGCACCCTCAGGGAGTTTGGAGAGTGGTGAATGGAAACTGGCGTCGCTGCGGCACGCGCACAAAGAAGAGTAACTGTGCCACGGTGACCAAAGTGGCTAAGCAGATGACACGGTGACACATCAGAGAGGTCAGGGAGAGCTGGGAGGAAGCACAACTAGGGCTGAACTCTGCGGCGGGGAGAGGGCTTCACCGTGGGGAGGTGCGGAGCCTTCCAGGCCCTGGAGCAAAGGTGCAGGAACAGGTGGGGCCCAGAGATTATCTTCTGCTTTTCCCTGGAACCAACACTAGTAGGGACAGGAGGAGGAGGGGGGAGGAGGAAAGAGCGGGAGAGGGGGAAGGGGAGAGGTCAAGGAAGGAGAGGGAGAGACAGGGGAGGAGACAGTGGGGGAGAAAGGGAGGGAGAGGGTGGCATTGCGGGGGAGGGAGGAGAAGGTGCAGAGGGCAGGGGTGGGGGCCAGCCCAGAAAGGGGTAGGCCTACCAGATGTCAGGCACTGGTTTCTGTTGCCGTTTTTATTGAAATATCATTGACATATAACATTGTGTAAGTTTAAGATGTACAACTTGTTGATTTGATACATTTATATACTGCAATATTACCACCAAAGCACTACTTTAAACACCTTACCCATATTATGTTTCATTCCTCAGCAACCCTTTGAGGAAGTTGATATTATCATCATATATAATGATTATTACATAGTATATGTATTACATATATTACAATATCCATCTATTATTATCCCCATTTTTTACACGAAGAAACCGAAGCCCAGAGACCACCCAGGTAGACCAAGAGTCACGCTCCAGGCCATGTCTTCAACACTCTGCTCTCCCTCCCTGGGTCCCAGCTGGATAGACACCCACCTGCTGGAGGTCCTAACCTCCAGCTTGGCATGCCCACCTGACCCCTTGGCATTCACTCTCTTGCCTTCTGGCCCCTTCTTCTCTAAAGAGCTGAGTATTTTCAGCAGGCTGGGGATGTGCTCCATCAGCCAAGGAATGGCCACCTATCAAGTTAGGAGCAAACTTGACAGAATTCTTCACAGAGTGCAAAATCCTTCTTGGCCAGAAAGGACCCTCCAGTCCCTCCTTCTTTTTACTAAGGAAACTGAGGCCCAGCGAGAAGAATTAACAAGGGTTCAGCCAGATTTTCCACATTCCATGCCCCAGTCTCTTCTAGAGCTGATCTTAACTATGGAACCAACAGAAAAGGGTGGTCAATTTTGTTTTAAATAACATCTGCTTTTATACTCATAAAAGCAATACATGAAAGATGAAAAGACAATTATGAATAATCTCACCACCCAGGGAGAACTACTGTTAACATTTTGTGTAATTCTTTGCGTTCAAGGGCTTTTTAAAGTACAATCAAATGCCAGAGTATTAGATGCAAATGTGAAAAATGAAGTATTTTAAAAACTGATTCAACTTGGTGAATGTTCATTTGATCTCTGGATAGGGAAGCTTTCTAAGCTTAAAATCAAAGGAAGAAACCACAGAGGGAAAAAGATCAATGTGAACAACTTCACAAAGAAAAGGAGGGGGAAACATGAAAAAAAGCCTTTCCATCTATCAAAATTCAAAAGGGCCGAGGAAAAAGCTTAAGGTAGAATGTTACATTTAACCAAAAAAAAAAAAAAAAAAGAATGCAAAATTGTACACTCCACATGACGGGCAATTAACAAAATACATACCACCTCGCACCCATTAAGATGGTTACTACAGGGGAAAAAAAACCCAAACAAACCCAGAAAATAACGAATGTTAGTGAACGCGTGCGGAAATTGGAACCCTTGTGCACTGCTGGCGGGAATGTAAAACAGGGCAATTGTTATGGAAAGCAACACAGTGGTTGGCCAAAAAACCAAAAATAGAATTACTGTATTATCCAACAATTCCACCTCACGGTGTGTACCCAAGAGAACTGAAAGCAGGCACTCAGATGTCTGCACACCCATATTCAGAGCAGCATTACAGTGGTCCCCCTCATCTGCCCTTTCCATTCTGTGGTTTCACTTACCCCCTACCCCCACCCCCCCCGGGTGCCAGGTCCCTGGTGTGGGCAGATAGCCGGCCATCTCTCATCACCACAAGAAAGGCGACGACAGGACACTTAGGTATTTTGAGAGTGATGAACCACATTCACGTAACTTTTATTACAGTCTCGTTATAATTGTTCTATTTTATTCGTTATTATTGTTAATCTCTTACTGTGCCTAATTTATATATTAAACTTTGCCATTGGTACATACGTAGAGGAAAGAACACAGTATTTACAGGGTTCTGTACTATCTGCAGAGGGTGGAAGAAACCCAAGTGTCCACTAATGGATGAATGAATAAACAAAATGTCCTACATAAACACAGTGAAATATTTTTCAGCCTTAAAAGGGAAACACATTTTGACACACGCTACACCAGGAATGAGCCTTGAGGACATTATGCTAAGTGAAGCAAGCCAGCTACAAGAAAGACAAATACTGTATGGTCCCACTTACACGAGGTACCATAATTATAGGAACCCCCTCTTGCCGCTGGTGGAATCTAACCACCAAATAGAGAAGTCCGAACTAGCCTGCTGACGAATGAGAGACACACAGCCCAGTCACTCCTGTCAGCTGGCAGGAGCCTGCTCCCTGCCAGACACACAAAGGACGTCACCTAGAACCAAGAATCCCAGGCAACCCAACACTGGACTGCAGCCTTATGAGTGAGACCAGGCTAGACCAGCAGAAGAAGTTCCCAGCTTAGTTCGGATTGTTGATCCCAAGAATCATGAATGTCTCTCAAAAAATAAATAAATGTTTAAAAAAATTAAAAAAAAAATGGATTCAGTTCCCAGATCCCAAATGTGGAAGGGACTGAGCCCCAAAAGAGAATGATGGCAACCGAAATTTAAGAAAAGAGAGTGGGTTCACCAAGGCAATGCTCAGAGATTAAGGAGTGAAAGTTGGAAGTGACAGATTTTTCACTCAGATGTAAGGTTTTTCTAACAATTTGCTAGATTAATTTTAGGAAGACGAGTTGCCTTAAAAATAGTAAACTATGATCATCTGCCATGTGTACAAGAGGGGGAGTGCCTGCTCTGGGGGGAAACAATGATTTTCAAGGCGTCGTTTCAATCTGTTCATTCTTTCTTTCTTTCTTCCTTTTTTGAAGATTTTATTTTTAAGTAATCTCTCCACCCAGCGTGGAGCTCAAACCCACAACGCCGAGATCAAGAGTTCCGTGTTCTACCAACTAAGCCAGCCAGGTGCCCCTCAATTTGATTTTTCTTTTTTTTCCCTGTTTTTTAAATAGGCCTCACACCCAGTGTGGAGCTTGAGCTCACAACCATGAGATCATGACCCGAGCTGAATTCAAGAGTCAGACGCTCAACCGACTGAACCACCCAGGCACCCCCAATTTGATTTCTCTTGATTGGAATACTGTTATATTAACTTTTGTGGGGAGGGTCAGATAGGAGATAGTCAATATTTCCACGACAGTGAGGTTTGTCCTCAGGTACACGAATGCTTCTCGCTGAAAAGGACAAGAATTTATGGAAACACAGCCATTAAGCATCGAAGCTTCAACTCCACCTTATGAACCACTGACCTCAAATGGTCTTCTCTTGATCTCCATTTTGTCACCTAAAATAGGGGTAATATAGTACTGCACAGACTTGTTAGGAGGCTTAAATGAAGAAATGCACACACCTGACGTACAGAAAATGACCTCCCAGGGAGGGAAGGAAGCGGAATAGAATAAGGCTGGCAGAGGTGAAAGGTCAGAGAGAACTGAGGGCTTCTGACACACCCCTAACAAGTAGCCATGATTTTTTATACCGATCTTCTTCAGCTTATGATGGGGTTATGTCCCAATAGATCCATTGTAAGTTTAAAATATCCTAAAATACCTGGTATCCCTAACCTCTCAAACACCATAGCTTCAACAAGCCCCCAACACTTCCATTAGCATGTGGTTGGGCAAAAATATCGAACACAAAGCCTGTTTCACAAAGAAGCGTTGGCTAGCTCAAGTAAATGACTGAACCCCGCACTGAACGTGACAAACGGAATGGCCATGTGGATACAGAATGGCTGTCCACGTACTGCTTGGTCACCCTTGTGACCGGTGGCTGGCCAGGGGCTGTAGCCGCTGCCTGGCACCATGCCAGGGGATCCACTGCATGGCGCCAGCCCTGGAGAAGAGCCAAAGTCACAATTCAAAGGATGGTATCTACTGAATACTCATAAATATATTTTTTTTAATGTTTGTTTATTTCTGAGAGGGAGGGAGAGAGAGACAGAGCATGAGCAGGGAAGGGGCAGAGACAGACGGGAGACACAGATGTCGAAGCACAGGCTCCAGGCTCCGAGCTGTCAGCACAGGGCCTGACGCGGGGCTAGAACCCACGAGCCGTGAGATCATGACCGGAGCCGAAGTCTGATACCTAACCGACAGAGCCACCCAGGCGCCCCTCTACTGAATACTTACAAAGCATAAAGTTGAAAAAGTGCAAGTCAAACCATCATACGTTGGGGACCTTCTGTACTGAAAAGGGTTCAGTTAAGAGGTGATGGAAATAGGAGATTAAGTATCAGGGCTTTCTCTTTTTTAGCTGTACAAACTTCTTACTCTGGTTCACAGAGGAACTCTGGATCTTTTCTCAGTTCAACTCCCACCCAGCCTGTCACTAAACTGTTCCTCCAGCTTCCAAAGCAGAGAGGTACATCAGTGCCACCTGTGGACAGGGAAGGGCTTATTTCTGACCCCAGAGGAGCTAATTTACAGCCACTCAGATGGCCTCTGAGTGGGCATGTAGCAAAACTCAGCACAGAAACTGAGTAACACAGACCAAAGAGTGACAGAAGTGGGCTAAGGGCCACAGAGCTACATTCCAGATGGTTCCAGCAGAACAAAAAAAGAGTCCACACACATTCAGCTTCAGTCTTCAGTCCAAAGTAGGCCAAAGCTCTCCCTGACCTTCAGTCAAGCTGTGGGGTGATGGTGAAAACAAGGGCAAGAGATAACTCATCAAATTCCTCCAGCTGCGTATCAGTTACGCTCGTTGTCTTTTACCTTCTCTCCCTTCTCTGCCTCTGCTTCTTGGTCAGAGTCCAACCGGATCATTTGGTGACTTAATGATGGTACCGGTCAAGGTTGATCCAATAAACACAGTGATAACGGTAGCTGACGTCTACTGAGTGCCAGTCTCTCTGTACTCTTCCTGAGTCACGCCATTTAATCCTGACCAAAATCCTAGATAGCAGGTACCAATATCATAACCAAGGATTCTCGAAGACACAGTTTGCTCAAGACCTTACAGCTGCCAAGTAGGGGACCAGGACTGAAACCCAAGGAGTGGGAATCCCAAGCCCCTCCTTAGACCACTCATTGTACCACACTGCCTCCAAAGGAGGTTTGGGACTTAGACACATGCTCCCTACCACCCAGAGGTTTGGGTGTAAATACAGCCCTGAGGTTTTAGTTCTAGCACCGAATCTTGCCCTGTGTCTGGGTCATTTTCCCAACCTTCTGGTAAAGAAACTTCGTTTCATCTTTGGAGGAACTTACGAAGCTTTGGGGTTTGTTTTGTTTTGTTGTTGTTTTTCTGAGTTACCAGGGCCTTGCAAAGTCGTGCAGGTCAGGAAGCGCCGCCCTGCATCCACCTCTGGCCTCCCGTCTCTGACCCGTCTACAGGAAAGGAGGTGCCAAAGGACAGGACAGGGGCATGTTACACAACCCCTTTATGTGACTCCCATGTCATTCCTGGCTGAAGCTCCCGGTCAAGTCAGCTAGATTCAGTCTTCCGTTGTCCATATTGCAATTAATGATCGTTTACGTGGGGGAGGCACTCGAATGTGAGGATGACAGCTCTGGGTTTAGATGTGACAACACCTTTACTTACATAAGCTCCCTCAGCTACTGCCCAGTCCCAAGTTTAAACACTGCTTAGGCCACTTCCCATTCTGCAAGTAAGGATCAAATCTGGAAGGGCAGGTCCATCTTCTAGATAATATTTTAAAATTCGCAAAAGGCTAAAGTCCGGTAAGGAAAAAAAATCCGTCCCCACCGCAGGGAATGTGAGTCCTCAAGGGTAGGTAGTAGCCTCGGTGATAATTCTGATGCAAGTGGCCTTTGGACCACATTTTAAGAAACACTATTTAAAACGTAACATCGAACCTTGTGACAGATATTTCATTCCACTTTACCTTTCTTTTGAATTTATCTTCCAACTTATCTCAGCCCTGAAGGTAAATTCCTTTCAGGCAGGGATTATGTGCAATTGTGGAAAGGCCACAGGACCTACATGGGGCAAACACATGCCTACTGACCAGAGAGAGCTGAATGCCCCACAGGCCCTATGGAGCCTCCGTAAGCTGTTTTCAGTTCCTGAATTTCTGAATCTCTCCGGGGAGGTCGCGATCCTCTCTCTAGGACTGGAGTGGCTCCGCACCCAGGGCAGTGGAAGGGAAGCAACAATGTTCCTGTCTGATCCCATAATTAAGGGAGCTGGGCAGCTGGCCTAAACCATCAGGATGGCACATTTCTCAATTGCTGTGCTCTAAGGTCACCAGCCAAGTTCTACTCCATTTCCTTGGGCTGAAGTGGGCCAAGAAAACAGTCAAGTACATCAGTGTGAAGTCGTGGGAAGGTAGCCAAATCCCGCTGGAGGGGGCAGGAGGCTTGCTTCACTCCTCCAGCTCCAGGCCCAAACACAGCATGGCAAAGCTGTGCTACTTCGGCACCTTGCAAATTAGGAAAAGGCTCTGTCATCCGTGGTTCTGTGTCCTCTTACAGAAGAGGAAACCAGTGTCAAAAGAACACGTGCTAACAGTGCTTTTCCAGTCCCATGGCCAACAGGGCCGCTGTAATCTCATTCAAGTGACCTTGGGATCTAAACTGGCAAAGCCAACCTGCAAGTCCAAATGAAGCTTTGCAGTGGATAGGTACCAACTCCAATAAATGTTGCGTAGAACCCTGTGGTTGGTCGAAAAAGGGAGTTTACAGAAAAAGTCATAATACCCTAGTATTTGCAGGGCAGAGAAGGAAAGGGCTATATGTAAGCATTCACTTGCATCTGATGGGGTCTCTTCACAAAGGCCAGAAGCAACTGATAATACTGATTTTCCTCCGGGAGATAACCTGGGAAACAAGTCTGAGTGTAAGATATTTCACTGGGTTTTTCTGCAGGGTGTTTGGTAACTTCTGGTTTTTGAATGTGAATATATTACATAATCAATATAATTACATTTTTAAAAGTTAGTTTTCAAACATTCGTTTAATTTTTATTTAGCATATGCCGGGCACCAGGGTAGATGCTGTCCTCAAGAGCTGGATAGGGAGGGGTGGAAACAGATAATGAAATAAATCATTACTATGGGTGATGGGGGGCGGGGGGGGGGGTGGTGGCACCGAGAGAGGCCACTGGCCTTGCCGGGATGGAAAAGTGGAGAACCAGATAAGGTTTACTTCAAGGACTGAAAGGGCACAACTCTGTACTATTTATTCTATACCAGTCCCTCGGATGTATGGGGGAAAAAAAAGTGCAACAATGGGAAAGTAACTGAAAATATCAGAGGCTGTATTACATTCCGCTTCCTCCCTCCCACCTGGCCCCACTTTCCTCTACACTCACCCAACGCACAAGAGAAGCAAAGTTTGATAAAGGGAACTAAAAGGGCTGACATTTACAAAGTGCTTAGAAGAGCGCCTGTCACAAAGTGCTGGTATAAATGTGAAAAGTCAAATACAGCCTAACGGAGATGTGAAGCTTCGCAAATATGCCTCCCGAGAATTCCCAACGCCGCTGGACTACTCCGGGAGCCAGGCCTGTTGGAACTTGGATTTTCTTATCTGTACAACCTTACTGAGATACAGGACGCATCAGAAGCGGTGGGCGAGACCCGCACTTGGAAGGGCAACGCTGGTCCCGCCCACGACCTGGGTGGCAAGCGCCCTTCAGCAACCCCCCCCTCTGCCTTGGTTTCCTCAACAACGAAACTACGGTAAAAATGCTCGAGTCTCCACCAATTCCTCCACCCCGGCGATCCGCCGAGAATGGAGAACGCTCTCAGAATGGTGCGCAAGACACCCGGGCGTGGCGAGCAGGTGGCCTCCGTGCGCCCGCCGCGCGGTGACGAGAGCGCAGACAGGTGCCCGCCGACGCGCAGTGCCCTCTCGCCGCGCTGCCCCCCGCGGGCACGCGGGCCCAGGGCCTCCCGGACCAGTGCCTCGGCGCGGCCTCCCGGGCGCGCCGTGCCCAGCCCGGCCGCGAGGCCGCCCGCCCCGCCTCCCTGCGCGCGGTGCCCGGTGCCCACGCTGCGGCGGGGACGCGCGGCCCTAGCCCGCCCGGGAGAGGGGCTTCCTGGAGGCGGAGCCCGCGCCGCCGTCCCGCCGCCGCTCACCAGTTCCCCGAGCCCACGATGCACACTTTCAGGGGAGCCGCTGCCATCGCCAGGCTGGAACGCAGCAGCCCGGCCCGTGCCTCCCCAGCCGGCCGCCCGCCTGCCTCCGCGCCCACGGCTTTGCCCACAGCGGCTCGCGAGGGCCCCGCCCCTCCCGCCTCTCCGCCAATGGCCGCGACCACCGCCGCCCGGGCGCCCCGGGCCACAGCTGACAGCCTGGGAGGGCCCGCCCAGCCACTCCCGAGAACCACTGCGCACGCCTGAGCCTGGCCGGCCTCCGGGCTCGGCTCCGGCGCCGACCCGCCCCTGCCCGAGGCATGCCGGGACTTGTAGTCCTCGCCCCGCCGCCCTCCGCAGCCTCCTGCCCCCGGACAGCGGCCGCCGCCGCGCCACGTGCAGACGTGGGTGGTTGCGCCGCTGCTGTCTCGCAGCGCCAGGGGCTGCAGCCCCGTCCCCGCGGAGCAAACCCTTCCGGACCCGGCGTGGTGCCCACCCCGGCTCGCGTTCTTCTCCCCACGCGGGAAGAGCGGCTAGGCTGCAGCTTGGAACCGAGAGGATCCCAGGGTGACTCTAGAGTCGACCGACCTGGAGCGCAAAGTACCCACACCTGCCTCTTGAGGCTCTGCCTCGTTTGTGGAGACAGGAAACAGCCTGGCACCCCTTGAACTGCGTAGTGAATTTGTGTTTTCTGGGGCCTTCTGGACGTAGCTGGACTGTACGTGAGCTTCAGAATGGACACTTTTTGGGTAGTCAAGAGAGAGAGAGGCCTGGGCACCTGCGGCATCGCACTCCCCCACTTGCTTGGCAGGACGTGCCTCCTCGTTATCTTTGCCAGGATTCCTGGAGAGCTTGTGGGTCTGAGGCTACTTCTTCCTAACAAATAGAACATTCTTTATTCGTTCTGAGTGTCACTTTCCCCCAGGCACCGTGCTAGACGCTGGGTTACACAAGTGGCTCTCTGGAGCTTTGAAAAATCGCCGTGCCCGGGCACCACCCCAGATCATCAGAATCTCCCGGGATGGGACACAAGCATCAGAATTCTTTCCAGTTCAAGATGATTGCAAAAGGCAGTAAAGATGAGAACCAAAGAGCTTAAAAATCAGTGAGACTGGTTGAAGAAACGAATGCTCTAATCCCTAGAAAAGTACTAGGCCCATTATGTTTGATGCTCAGAGGATTAACAATTATTTTTGTTTTCATTTTTGCATCGTTATGAAAGATTTTTTTTTTTTTTTTTTTTTTTTTGGGACAGAGAGAGACAGAGCATGAACGGGGGAGGGGCAGAGAGAGAGGGAGACACAGAATCGGAAACAGGCTCCAGGCTCCGAGCCATCAGCCCAGAGCCTGACGCGGGGCTCGAACTCACGGACCGCGAGATCGTGACCTGGCTGAAGTCGGACGCTTAACCGACTGCGCCACCCAGGCGCCCCGAAAGATTTATGTTTATTACTTACGCTGTTTATTTAAGGGAATACTTAAAGGAGTGGGTGAGACAGATTTTCTCCATTCCTTCACTGATGGTTTGCTCTCAATTATTTGAGCTAATGGAAAGACATCTAGGCAGGGAGGATATGAAAAATAGACTTTTCAAGCTTTATTAGTTTTTTCTTGCATTTTTGTTAGGAGATGAGGTTGTCAAATAATGAATTTATGGACTTGGGGAGTATCCGTGCATTGCAAAAATTCATACCAAGTGATCCATTTTTCGCCTTTGCCTGAACGTTTTATACCTCATCTCGAAACTCCTGTTCTCTAATGTCGCAATGACACCTGCATGGTAATGAGCTGCCGGCTATTCTGTGGGTATATCCTTCAAAGCCTTGTCACCCATTGTTTACTGAGGACCCGATATGCACCACACATTGTGCCAGAACATAGTGAGTCCTCATTTATTTCTACAGACCGGTTACAAAGACTAAGACAAAAACTAAATAGGTGAAACCCGTGAACATAATGTTGAGAGAATAAAGCAAGTCAGAAGAGAAGGTAAGCGGTATGATTCCATTTCTTTTATTATAGAAACAGGCAAAATTACACGTATCAGTAGGGATACATACATGCATCGTAAAACTGTAAAGGAAGACGAGGAAAAGACAAACACGAAATGCAGGATTGCGGTTAGGGTGGAGGGGAGGGTTGGTTATTCTTTGTAACTTCTGCATATATTATAAACACTTTTTTTAAATTTTTTTTTAGCGTTTATTTATTTTTGAGACAGAGAGAGACAGCATGAACGGGGGAGGGTCAGGGAGAGAGGGAGACACAGAATCTGAAACAGGCTCCAGGCTCTGAGCCATCAGCACAGAGCCTGACGCGGGGCTCGAACTCATGAACCGTGAGATCATGACCTGAGCCGAAGTCAGACGCTTAACCGACTGAGCCACCCAGGCGCCCCTATAAACACTTTTTAATACATGGGTAATAAACATCATGGGGGTGGGGAGAAGATACAGTTTAGAAGAGTAACGAAAGCCAATTTTGACGTAGCTGGTTTTCTGACCTGCTTGTGGTCATCGGAGGTGGTGATGTGGACATTGATTGGCCTTCTGTGTATCACCTGCCCCAAGAGGTTACAGAAGCCTGGAAGATGAGTTAGCCAGTCTCATCGTGCCAGGGCTGACTCTTCCAGGAACTGGAGAAGCCTGGAGCACATATACGATGTAGTGCGTGGAGAAGGTGTCTCTGACAGCTGCTGTGCGCGTGTATCGTGGTAAAAACCGGCTCGGCAGCTAGAAGAAGCCAGGCAGCACTTTGGAAACTCAGCCCAGGAAACACTACAGCCAGGTCACTGATTTCATGAAGCACACTTTTTATTTTCTGCATTACAGGAGTCGGTGACCACAGTATTGTTTTTAATGTAACTAGACCCTCCATTCCTCTGGCTCCAGAGCACATTTTTCGCAGTTGTGTTAAGCCCTTCCCACTAACCTCCTACACAGGCGCTAACACCCTCCTCTAGGCCCTTCTGACTTCCACTGGCTGCTGGGTCTCAGAGCCAATGCTGCACATTACATGACAGCAGCCTCCCATTTGCGGGTAGTATGATCTGTTCTGGTTATCGCTTGCTGCGTAACAAACCACCCCCAGACTTAGGTCTTAAAACAACCACATTCAATTATTTAGCCCCCGAATCTGCGGTGTAGGCCAGGCTCGGAGGGGAAGGGTCATTCCACCGTGGGGACGGACGGGCAAATAGGACTGGAGGGTCCATCTCCGGGAGGGCTTGTTCCCACGGCTGGCTAGTTAGTGTTGGCTGCTAGCTTGGGGCTCAGCCTCCGCTGCGGGCTGCAGTCCTGTGGGCCTGAGTCTTTGTGTGGGCCTCTCCGGAAGAAGCGTCCCCGTGGCAAAGTGCCTGGGCTCCACCAGCAAGCATCCAGAGAGAACTGAAATGGAAGTTGCCAGTTTCTTAAGACCTGAACCCCCAAATTGTCAGAGCCTCACTTCTGATCTTTTGGTCAAGAAATCACAGAGCCCAAATTCTAGGGAAAGGGACATATAATGAATCCTTCCAATTAAAGTAAGCCAGATTAAAAAAAAAAGTTATTAAAAATATAAGGAAAAGAAAATGCATGTATAGTACTCTGCTGTGTTTATTTTTTTTTAATTTTTTTTTTAACGTTTATTTATTTTTGAGACAGAGAGAGACAGAGCATGAACAGGGGAGGGTCAGAGAGAGGGAGACACAGAATCCGAAACAGGCTCCAGGCTCCGAGCTGCCAGCACAGAGCCCGACGCGGGGCTCTAACTCTCGGACCGCGAGATCATGACCTGAGCCGAAGTCGGCCGCCCAACCGACTGAGCCACCCAGGCGCCCCTCTGCTGTGTTTATTAAAACATAAAGTCATGGGTTTGAACTGAGCAGGTCCACTTATAGGCAGATTTTTTTCAATAAATGTACATACAGTACTGTAAATGCTATTTTCTGTTCCTTACGATTTTCTTAATAACATTTTCTTTTATTTTGTTGTAAGAATATAGTGTATAATATACATAACATACAAAATACATGTTAATTGACTGTTTATGTTGTCAGTAAGCCTTCCAGTCAACAGTAGGCCATTAGTAGTTGAGTTTGGGGGGAGTCAAAAGTTATATAGGGATTTTCAACTGGCGGGGGGGTGGGGGGGGTTCGTCAGCACCGCTAACGCCTTGCCTTGTTCAAGGGTCAACTGTGTATTTTCATACCTCAAGTGAGGAAATTGAGGCACAGACTCCAAAAAGACTTTCTAAACTTCCTATGGGGAGTCAGGGCCAGCCTTTTTTTTTTTTTTTTAATTTTTTTTTTTTTAACGTTTATTTATTTTTGAGACAGAGAGAGACAGAGCATGAACAGGGGAGGGTCAGAGAGAGAGGGAGACACAGAATCCGAAGCAGGCTCCAGGCTCTGAGCCATCAGCCCAGAGCCCGACGCAGGGCTCGAACTCACAGACCGCGAGATTGTGACCTGAGTTGAAATCAGACGCTCAACCGACTGAGCCACCCAGGTGCCCCGGGGCCAGCCTTTTTGGATTCCATATCCTATCTATACTCATCTAACTATGCATTCATTCAATACATGTTCACTGAGCACCTACTATGTGCCAGTCACTGTACTGCATCCCGGGGATTAAACATTAGACGAGAGGTGGGGTCCCTTCCCTCTTAGAAACTTAAATTTAGAGGGAGGTAGAGGCCAATTAACAAATAATTACCCTATGGTGTGCTAAATGCTACTGGTTTACTATGGCAGCCCAGGAAGGGAAAAAAAAAAAAAAAAAAAAAAACCACGCCGGTCCCAGACTTTGGGTTTCTGGAAAGGCTTCTCAAATAAAGTAAGATTTCTGCTGAAGCCTGAAGGGAAAGGTGATATCAGCAACGTGAGGGGGCAGGAGTGCACAAGTGAGCCCTTCCAGGCGGAGGGAACAGCATAGGCAAAGATTCAGAGACTAGAGAGAGAATGACATATTCAGGAACTGAGAGGAGGTCAGTGTGGATGGAGGGAAGGACAAATCACCAGCTTGTGTCATGGGAAGAGTCCTCTGGATGAATTAATTCGTGGGAGGAGGGCCAGGAGGCAGAGGCCAGGGAAGAGCCGGCTGTGGTATTCTCTATGAGAAATGACAGTGGCTTAGACTAGGGTGGAGAGACCCATGTGGTGGGATGGTGATGGGGAGGAGTCGGTGACACTGAGACGTACCTAGGAAGCAGAAAAATAAAACTGACTACTTTCTTGAGTGGAGAGAGGAAGGAATCTAGGAGGACTCCAGTTTTTTGGGCTTGGGCAAATGAACGAATATCACTTGCTAAAACAGGGAAAGAGGAATGGATCTGGAGAGAAGGATGGTGAGCTCTGGACAAGTTAAGCTTAAGGAGGGCTGCCTGGCTGGCTCAGTCATTTGAACGTGCACCTCTTGATACGAGGTTGTGAGTTCGAACCCCACCTTGGGTGTAGAGATTACTTAAAAAATAACATCTTTACAAAAAAGAGAAAAGGTAAGCTTGAGGAGTCCATTTGGTATTCAAGTTCAGATTTCAGGGAGGCATTTGGATACGTTGGTCTGAGATAGACTCGTTTGCAATTCATTAGCATATAAGTGGAAATGGTCGGAAAAGTCCAGTGGTCGGTGCCTAGAACAATGCCAGGCACAGAGTGGATGCTCAGTAAATGTTTGTTGAACGAAAGTGATTGATATCACTCAAATGGGCCAAGTAACAAAGCAAGACGAACCAGGACAGGATTCTGAAATGGACTAAATAGTGCAAAGAAAGTCTAAAGCAGAGGAGTCTGAGGAGATAAGGAGCTGCAAGAACGTAAAGTGTGGTATTGCAGTTGCCAAAGGAAGACAGCATTTCAAGAAGGAGAGATGGTCATAAGGAGGTTTAAGAGTGGTAAGGTAAGATACAGCTGGAGAAAGACGGCTGCTGGCAGAGCCCCTGGGTACGGTTGTGCAGGTAGTGCACTGCACCATGCCAGTGAGCACAATGGACATTGTGGATATGGCAGATTGGTATGCTTAAGATGACCATTTTCTGACAGATGGAGGCAAGTGCCTTGAAGGAGGGGCACCTTTCCTAGTCCACACAAAGGTATTTTATGGGTTAGCTACCACCCTGGTTGCTGGCGACCCTGGTGACAATAGTTTCTCTTCAGTTTGTGCACAGAGTATCAACCCAGCTTGCAGTGAGTGGAAGTATAAATGGAAGGCAAAGAAGTGGAGCTCGAGGGGTGCCTGGGTGGCTCAGTCGGTTAAGCGTCCAACTCTCGGTTTAAACTCAGTTCATGATCTCATGGTTTGTGAGTTTGAGTCCTGCATCAGGCTCTGTGACGACAGTGCAGAGACTGAGTGGGATTCTCTCTCTCTCTCTCTCTGCCCCTCATGTACTCCCTCTCTTCTCTCTCTCAAAAAAAAAAAAAAAAGTGGAGCTTGAAATTGTGCAGACAATGTTTTCTAGAAATTTGGCTGACAATAGAAGATAAGGGATAGGGACGTATGGGAAGAGAAAGGAAAAACTAAAGAGAAATAGGAAGAAATCTTAGGATGTGGGAGTTTTGTTGTTGGTTTTGGTTGTGGTTTTGGTTTGGTTTTATGTGTAAAGGCTAGAACAGTTTATGTGGAAGAGGTTAGAACATGTTGAATACTCTAGGTAGAAGTGAGTAGAGAGGGAGAGATTGAAAATACAGGACAGAAGTGAGAAAGTGAGAGGGATTAGCCTTAAGTTAGATGAGACTCTTTGAGGAGGGCATACCTGAGTGAATTAAAGAAGCCAGTCATGGGAAGATGGATAGAAAAGCATTGCAGAAAGAGAATAGCCAGTGCAAAGGCCCTGAGGCAGTAAACAGCCTGTGTTTTTGAGGAACAGAAAACTATAATACAGTAAACAAATGTGAGAGGAGAAAATTTCAATCATAAAAGGTAGTCAGGCCATATTAAACTGTAGGGCTCCGTGGACCATGGTATAAAAAAAAAGGGGGGGGGGGTATTTTCTGCCAACTAAATCTGGGCCAACACAAGCATCAAAATAAATAATAACAGTAATAAACTTAAACACTTTGGGTTTTTTTTGTTTGTTTGTTTTGAGAGCGACAGAGCACGAGCCGGGGAGGGGCAAAGAGAGGGAGACACAAAATCAAAGCAGGCTCCAGGCTCTGTGCTGAGCCCTGGGCTTGGAGCCTGCTTGGGATTCTCTCTCTCTGTCTCTGTCTCTGTCTCTGTCTCTGTCTCTCTCTCTCTCTGTCTCTGTCTCTCTCTCTCTCTCTCTCTCTGTCTCTGTCTCTCTCTCTCTCTTCCTCTGCCCCTCTCCTCTGCTCTCTCATGCACTCTCTCTCTCTCAAAAAAAAAATTGATATTTTTACTTATTTTGAAGTCTGACACAGAATTGCCATTTTTGAAATTTTTCCAAATAAGCACATAAACTGTTGCCCTGTACTATTCCATTTCATTTCCTCTTAGCATATTTATTTTAACAACCTCAGTCCTATTATTTTAATTTAATCAATACCTCTTTTGAAGCATTAATGAATTCATATGGTTCAAAACCCAGAAGGATTGGAACAGTATGTAGTGAAATTGTTTCCCTGCCTTTTCCAGAGGTGTCCCAGTTCCTTCCCTTGAGGAAACGCTTGTTACCAGTGACTTGCATATCCTTCCAGGAATCTTCCACAAATAGACAAATGTATTTTTCTTTCCCTCCTCTTAATATTTTACACATTCGTCCTGTTACTTGCCTTTCTACTTAACATTATTTCATATTAAAAACATCAGTCAGGGTGCCTGGGTGGCTCAGTTGGTTGAGTGTCTCACTCTTGATTTTGGCTCAGGTCATGATCTCATGATCACAGCATCAAACCCCACATCGGGCTCTATTCTGAGCCTGTAGCTTGCTTGAGATCTTGGGATCTCTCTGCCTCCCTCTCTCTGTCTCTGCCCCCCTCCCACTCATATGCTCCTGCTTTCTCTCTCTCTCAAGATAAATAAATAAATAAACATTTTAAAAAGTCAGTCAATGTCAAATAATTGGCTGTACGTAACGAAAACTTGAAATTGAAAATGGAAAGCATAAATGTAGCTGTTTAGAAAATTCTCTGAAGTCTCTGTTTTTTCTCGTTCCTTTAAAGCACTGCAAACTTTTTCACAGGTATTGGTTAAATTCATTCTTCTAATTCCAGGGAGGACTTCTACTTGGTCTGCCCTGGAGAAACATTCCATCCACTCCGTCCTCCCAGTACACATCCCCCACCACTTTGCTTTCTAATGATACGACGTACAATCCCCGATGGTGACATTGGTTCTTGGTACAACTGGCTTGAAATGAAATTGCCCATCTATCAGATTGCTACTGAAAGTCTAATGAGAAATTACAGATTTTTGGCTGAAACAATGCCTCATTCTGGAAACTTATATGGGCTTTTATCTCACTTACTTGGGGAATAGAGACATAACGGATAAAAGGCAGTCTTGGCTGCTTGCAAGAACCAAACAGAGCCCCAATGCTGAGTATTAACATGTTCATATCAGTTGTAATGTGCTCACATCAAGGTTTTTTTTTTAATTATCAAAGGGGTCTGGGCACCAGGTTTTATTGACCGACTACATCTTTTCATCAGTCCCTTAGATTGGGACAGTGTAAGGATCTGTCCCTTCTTTTAAACATTGCACCGCTATAACCTACTTTACCTTAGGACCCAGTTCTTGGCCAAGCGCTGGGTGTTACCATTGATTATATCTGGGGAACCGGCTAGCTTGGATCCCTTGGAGAACGTAGGAGTTTTAAAGATGAACTTTCTAGACTTAGTATTGTACCTTACCAGAGAAAAGCAGGGATATCTACTCCATTTCTGTTTGGGTGAAAATCAAATACCAACTAGCATTTGTTTCTAGAGTTGAGCCTTGTTCATTGGCTGATTCTACAGGTATTTCCTGAACTCCTGCCATGTGCCAGAACTGACAATACAATGTTGACTAAACGAAACAAAGTTCACAGTCCAAAAGGAAGGTTAGATAAAGAAACAAGTATCTTCTATGGAGTCCAGCCCCATATTGTTCTGATAAGAGACAGGGGGCTCTGGGAACAGATGGGAGCCATGCCAAGCTGGACCCAGGGCACCAGTAAGATTTTCTGGAAGAAAGATTTCTGAAGTGAAGGTTGAGTACAAATTAAATAGGAGAAAGAGTTTCTGAGGTAGAGAGAATAGCATACACGGAAGCTTGAAGGCAAAAGAAAAATAGCCATTGGTTCCTCTGAGGACCTGAAAATTCAGTAAACAGAGGACAGACCAACAGGTAAAGACAGATGAGGCCAACCAGTGGACAGGGGCCAGGTAATGTAGGGTTTTATTATAGGGCTTTGGGTTTTATTTTGGAGGCAGTGGGAGAATATTGAAGTGTTTCGGCTGAGTGATGTAGTCACATGTCTTTTATTTTTTATTTATTTTTTTAATGTTTATTTATTTATTTTTGAGAGAGAGAGCGAGCGAGCACATGTGCGAGTGGAGGAGGGGCCGAGAGAGAATCCCAAGCAGACTCTGTGCTGTCAGCACAGAGCCCGATCGATCGATACAGGGCTCGATCACACAAACGGTGAGATCATGACCTGAGCCGAAATCAAGAATCAGATGCTTCGCCGACTGAACCACCCCAGAATCCCAGTCATATTTGTCTTGTAAAAGATCACTCTGGTTGTAGCAAAGAGAATGTTTTAAAAAAGCAACGTAGGGGTGCCTGGGTGGCTCAATCGGTTAAGCGTCGGACTTCGGCTCAGGTCATAGCCTTGCGGTTCGTGAGTTCAAGCCCGGCGTCGGGCTCTGGGCTGACAGCTCAGAGCCTGGAGCCTGCTTCAGATTCTGTGTCTCCCTCTCTCTCTGACCCTCCCCCGTTCATGCTCTGTCTCTGTCTCAAAAAATAAATAAACGTTAAAAAAAATTAAAGAAAAAAAAGCAATGTAATACACATAGTTTTTAAATGATATTGTACTAAATGATCCTAAATGGAAAGTGATAACCCTTCTCCCAGATTTTATGCCCCGGAAATAACCACTTTCAATTACTTTGCTACTTTCATCCATTGATTTCCATATTTCTAAATAATGTTCCTATATTACTATTTCTTTTTTAACGGAAGTGTTGTGTCTAAATAAGTAGTGCTTTCTCATGGTTCTAGAATAAAACACACCGAAAGATACATAGTAACGAGTACCTCTCCTGCGCCCTCCTCCCAGCCTTCTAGCTCCTACCTAACTCGCTTTCCTCAGGCGACCTCGGTCATTAGTTCTCTGTGCACGTCTATACACAAGAAAATAACAAGATATGTTTACTTGCTGTGCCTTTTTTTTCCGCACAAAAGGTGGGAGAGTGTCTTGTATCAGTCGTGATAGATAAAGTAGGACGTGTTGCAGTAATAAACAGCCCAAACGTCGAAGCGGCTTCTTTCTCTCTCATGTTCCATGGCCATCCTAGGTGGTGTCACAGTGTCCCCACCCGCACTGGCCCCCCAACAGAGCCTCTGTCATCGGGAGCAGCATGTTTGCAATGCTAAGGGGCAGGGAAGATGACAAATTTCTCACTGGCCCCTACAGCCTTCCTCCCAGAGGTGACCGCTCTCATTTCCGCTCCCATTCATTGACCAGAGCATGTCACAGACCTGGCAGTTTCAAGGGGGGCAGGAACGTGCAAACTTACCACCGCCCAGGAATCAGAGTTCCAGACACGCTGGCGAGCAGCCCTGACGGAGACCTTTTTTACGTACCGTTCTGCAAATTGCTCTTTTCATTTCACGCCCAAATCACCTCCGATGTTTTGCAATTACATTATAAAACGAGGGGTGCCTGGCTGGCTCAGTTGGCAGAGTGTGAAGCTCTTGATCTCTAGGTCGTGAGTTCGATCCCCACCTTGGGCACGGAGCCTACCTAAAAAACAATAATACAACTAAAAATAAATAAATAGGGGCTCCTGGGTGACTCGGTTAATCTTCCGACTTAGGCCTCAGGTCATGATCTCACAGATCAGGCGTTCGAGCCCCGCGCTGGGCCCTGCGCTGACAGCTCAGAACCTGGAGCCTGCTTCTCCCTCTTTCTCTGCCCCTCCCCTGCTCGTGCTCTGTCTGTCTCTCCCAAAAATAAATAAACATTAAAATTACATAAAAAAGAAATCTTTCATTAATTATGCCACTTGCGTAACCAGAGCATCTTTGCTCTTTTTTTTAAAGCAGATGGACATTTGCATTATTTCTAGTATTTCCTTTACCAAAAATGCTACGGTGAATATTCCCATGTTGTCTTGCGTGCATATGAAGATACCTCCAGGATAATTTCCTATAAGCGGCAGTGCTGGTTCAAAGAGTGGACGGACACCTTTGTGGTTTTGAGAGGTCAGGCCAGTTCACGCTGTTCCCAGCAACGTGTGACAACACGTACGTCCCCACAGCCTTGCCAACGTGTGCCAAAAGCCACACTTGGGGGCATTCACCAGTCTGACAGGTGAACACATTCTCATTGTACTTTTGCCTTGCGTTTCTCTAACTGTGACTGAGGTTTTCCGCTGCTTCTTGATTTTTTAGAATTCAGATGTCTTCTTTTTTTTTTTTTATTTTTTATTGCATTTATTTATTTTTGAGAGACAGAGAGAGACAGCACAAGTCAGGGAGGGACAGAGAGAGAAGGAGACACAGAATCCGAAGCAGGCTCCAGGCTCCGAGCCGTCAGCACAGAGCCCCTTCTCCGGGCTCGAACTCACAAACCGCGAGAGCATGACCTGAGCCGAAGTTGGACGCTCAGCCGACTGAGCCACTCAGGCGCCCCAGAATTCAGACGTCTTCTAATAATAAACGAGGATTCACTTCATCAATACTATCCCCCCACCTCTTGAGCACGCACATACTTCCTCCCCCGCACCCTCTCTGTTCCATAGTTACATCACGGTTTGGGGTCAATTCAGTAATCAGGTTGCGTTATTATGACAGGTGAGCATAATTAGCCATCCTCCAAGAAGTGTATTATAATCAGATATCCTCTTATATACTCTTTTCCCCCCACCCCTGAACTTAATAATTGTTTTTAAAAATTTTTTTTTAATATTTATTTATTTTTGAGTGAGAGAGACAGAGAGCTTGAGTGAAGGAGGGACAGAGAGAGGCACACACAGAATCTAAAGCAGGCTTCAGGCTCCGAGCTCTGCACGGGGCCCAGCCCTGGGCTGGAACTCACAAACCATGAGATCATGACCTGAGCCGAAGTCAGACACTTAGACTGAGCCACCCAGGCGCCCCAGTAATTGCTTCTTTGTTTTAACACATATTTTTTTCTACCAATTCTTTAAGTTTTTCTCATTTGCTTCATTAGATTGAGTATGTTCCCATCAGTAGTTTTTCCCAAAGAGCAAATGTAATAAATAATTTATTGATTCCATTTTTTCCCCTGGCAATTTCTTTCCCAAAGCCATGTCTTTTTTTTTTTTTTTAATTTTTTAAATGTTTGATTTTATATTTGAGAGAGAGACAGAGCATGGACAGGGGAGGAGGCAGAATCCAAAGCAGGCTCCAGGCTCCGAGCTGTCGGCACAGAGCCTGATGCAGGACTCGAACTCAGGAGCAGCGAGATCATGACCTGAGCCGAAGTCAGACGTGTAACTGACTGAGTCACCCACGTGCCCCTCCAAAGCCATGTGTCTTTTATGCCATCTGGCACATTTGGTCATATTTGCTCTTTAAGGCTGTTCTTGGATTCCAAGTCCTCCTATTTCTTGGATTACTCTTTATTTAAGTAGAGCATATCAGTTAGTAACTCCCAGAAAATTGTTTTTCTCTCTTTATTTTTTTAAATGTTTATTTATTTATTGGCGGGGGGGAGGGAAGAAAGAGAAGCAGAGAGAGAATCCCAAGCAGTCTCCAATGCTGTCAGCACAGAGCCCAACGTATGGCTCAATCTCACGAACTGAGATCATGACCTGAGCTGAAATCAAGAGTAGCCGTTTAACTGACTGAGCCACCCAGGCGCCCCTCTTTTTCTCTCTTTAATGCCTTTCTTCTGACCTTAACTTTGATATAGAACTAGTGTGACATTCTTGCATAAAGATCATTTTCTTTCCAAATTATGAAGACACTGCCCCATCAGTGATTGGTATCCAGTGATGTTCTGAAGAAATAACGGTTCAATTCTGAATCTGATTAGTGAAGAGTTTTCTGTACTCCACTGCCCATTCCTCCTTTTTCCTTTAGTAAAGACACGTCTGACTTTTAGCCTCACTGGAGATTACACTTCCTAGCCTTCCTTATGGTGCTTTCTAGACAGGGGACCAGGTTCTGGACAGGGGACCAGGCTCTGGCCAGTACAGTGTGAGTTGAAACTGTGTTTTCCATTTCAGGTTGTGACTTGGGAAGAATCAGCCTACTTTCACTTTTCCTTCTTCCCTGTGCTGGGGTGTAGACATAATGGCCCCCTTGAGCTCAGAATTGGAAACTAGATGTTAAGGATTCCTGAGCTGGCCTTCTAGCCCTGGACTCAACCTCCAAACTGTGACGCTAGTTAGCAATTCATTTCTACTTTGATTATCCACTCCATCTTTTTATCTGTTTCAGATCCTTCCCCCAAACATTGTTCCTTTCTATATGACCTGTTTTTTTTCCCTCACTCTGAAAGTTTTAGGATTCATTTTATCCCCCGTGTCCTGAAATGTCATGATTATAACCCCGTCGTGGGCCTTTCTAAGTTCAGTGATGCATTTTCAATCAGAATTACTGTGTTTTTCAGTTCTGTGAATTTTTTTTTTTTGTCTCATTTCTTCAAGAAGTAGCTCTTTCCCATTTTCTCTGTGGTTTCTTTCTGAAACTTTGCTCATGTAGCATATGTCATCCCTCATTTCTGTTTACCTGTCCCACGCTCACTTTCTGGATTTTATCTTTCAACTCTTTTTGGTGTTTTTTGTTTTGTTTTGTTTTGTTTTAATTTTTTTAATGTTTATTTATTTTTGAGACAGTGAGAGAGAGACAGAGCACGAGCAGGAGAGGGGCAGAGAGAGAGGGAGACACAGAATCTGAAGCAGGTTCCAGGCTCCGAGCTGTCAGCACAGAGCTGACATGGGGCTCGAACTCACAGTCTGCAAGATTATGACCTGAGCTGAAGTTGGATGCTTAACTGACTGAGCCACCCAGGCGCCCCAGTTTTTGTTTTTGTCTCTTAAGGCTATGTTGTTTTCAGCTTCCAAGAGTTCTTTCTCATTATTCTTTTTAACTCTTTGAAAATATTAAATGTAGGGTGTTGTCTTTCAACGTGTTGTTGTTGTTTTTACTTTATCTTACTTGTGTTGTCTCTCATGTTGGAAGCTTTTTCCAATGTTGGACGGTGTGTGCTATGTGGTTCATATTTAAGAGTGCGGTGTCTCTAGAGGTGCCTGGGTGGCTCAGTCAGTTAAGTGTCTGACTCCTGACCTCGGCTCAGGTCATGATCTCCCAGTTTGTGAGTTTAAGCCCCACACTGGGTTTTGCAATAACAGCTTGGAACCTGCTTGGGATTCTGTCTCTCCCTCTCTCTGCCCTTCCTCTGCTCTCTCGCTCTCTGTCTCTCTCTCTCTTAAAATAAATAAATTAAAAAAAAAAAAAAAGAGTGAAGCAGCTCTAGATACGTTGGCAGGGCTTGTCAACGGAGGGTGACTGGGTGGCAAACAGGTTCTTTTGGCAGGCACACCCAAATGTCCGTTTCCTGATGACTTTTCTCCAGAGCACACTAATTTCTCAAGAGGAGGGTTCTATAGTTTCCTGGTTGGGGGCGGGGGAGGGGGGACATACATCTCACCCTCAAACTTGTGGAAAGGAGGGACATCACCTACACTCCAAACCAGCTTTCATTTGTAAAAGTGTTATTGATTCACTTTAGCAAGTCACGGATTATGACGTATGCATGTTCTAATACACGTGTTTGTTTATTCATTTAACCAATATTTATAAAGAGTCCTCCACTCTGTGTATGTGTATGTGTTTGAGAGAGAGAGAGAGAGAGGGAGAGAGAGAGAGAGAGAGAGATATTCAGGGAGAGAGGGAAAGAGATACTGGGAAGACAAAATTTCTGTCTTGGCTTGTAGCCCATGTGATCACAATGTATGTCCAGGTAATGACTGTGTTAATGAGGACGGCGTAGAGGCACCGGGGCAGTGCTAGGCAGGGAGGTCATCTGTGGGAAGGAGTCCAGTGGGGCGGGACTCTACTCCTTTCTGTTTATTTCACAGATACCGAGTTTTCTTTCATGCTTGCCCCGATGATATATTATAGACTAATATGCTTTGATAAAACCTTTGACATGTCAAGACCCCTATCGGTCATTCATATCTTGGTATTGATTCCATTAACCAGGTAATCACTTACACTTAACTAAACTGTGGAATGTCAAATGGTAAGAAACAAAGATCTCTAAACGCCGATGTGTCTGCGAAAGCTGAATATATCCGCTCGCCTGGAAAGAGCTATGTTGTCCAGGTCTGATGTCCCTCCCAGAGCGGACACCAAAAGGACTAGATACAAACAAAAAAGGAGCAAGCAACAACTAAGGCAGTCTTGTGAGCTCATGTCTCTGGGCGGTGCACAAGGAGGATTGTAAATTCTTTCTTGGGAAGGGTCACCTTCCTTCCAGGCACCGCATCACTGAGTCTGGGAAGCTTGGATTCAAATAGGTCCAGGAGGGTTTCTGTAAGATTCTGGTGGGCCCAGAACAGGATTCAGCAGACAGGATTGTTTGAAGATGACTGAAACTTAGCAGGGTTTTCTTGTTGTTTGGTTTTGTTTTTAAACAGGGACCACGTGTTTACAGAAACGTGGAGTGGGCCAGGCAATTTTGCAGGCAGGTGGAGGTTCTCCAGGCGGGGCATTCCTGAGTTAGGTAGAGCACTAAGGGCGCTTGGAATAAAGGAAGTGGCTTCTGGCAGTGTGAGAGGGATGTAGGGAAGGGAAGCATGCCTGTTTGGAAGAGGAACTTAACAAACTTTGCGGCTTTATCTAGATTCTTAGGGACACCTCCTCCCCCACTTCTAAAAATCTTCTTTGGGTGATCTTGGCTCCCTTCCATGCAGTAAAGAGCAAGTTGAAAAACTGATGACCATTTAGATGAATCAGAAGGAACTCACCCAGTCCTTTTGGGCAGGTGTACCCATTCAGACACCTTCTTTCTCTCTAGATGGTCTCTTTCCATTGCCTTTCTCTGCCTTGGGTCTTTGTTCTCATTTTCCTATTCCACATTCTCTCTCCCTGCTTATTCCCACGTTTTAATTTCCCTGTGCTGCCCAGGATCCACCCCTGTGGACGTTTCCTGAGCTGTACGTTTCCTCTATTACTATAAGGTCAAGATCCTTCACCTCTATTACCTTTGAACTTCAGGAAATTGTACCAAATGTGGAACAGATTGATGAATGTCTACAGAAGCTCTGTTCCCAAGGGGCAGAAGATACAGAATGACTCTTCCCAAAAGATGGTGAGAATTCCTGATTCTGTTTGAAGAACATAGGAATTCCTTTTTTTTTTTTTTTTTTTTTTTTAATGTTTGTTTATTTTGAGACAGAGAGAAAGAGAGCATGGGCAGGGAAGGGGCAGAGAGAGAGGGAGACACAGAATCCGAAGCAGGCTCCAGGCTCTGAGCTGTCAGCAGAGAGCCCGACATGGCAGCTCGAACTCACCAGCCATGAGATCATGATCTGAGCTGAAGTCGGACACTCAACCAATTGAGCCACCCAGGTGCCCCAGGACATAAGATTTCTGAGCCTCTGCCATTTTAGATCATGCTTTATGGGCTGCCATCAGATAAAGCTGATAAGGACTCAGGGCTGATGGTCTCTTGGTTTCTGGAAGAGAGTCTGGGTGAATTTCCAGAGACAGGACTATAATTTTTGTGGAGAAATCACAAGAAGAGAGCTGGGCAGAGACAGAACAGACTCCCGCAGAAGGGTAGGGATAGATTCTATGTTTCTACTGATCAGTGCTGCCTCCCGAACAGCACCACCACAACCAATTGAAAAGATAATGCTTAGGGGGCCTGGCTGGTTGAGTCCAAGGAGCATGAGACTCTGGATCTCGGGGTTGTGAGTCTGAGCCCCACCTTGGGTATAGAGATTACTTAAATAAATAATTAAACTTAAAAAAAAAAAAAAAAAAAAAAGATAACACTGAGTTTATTGCTGACTGTGCATTACCTGCCCAGAGAGCTTTGGCAGTGGTCGGAAGGAGGAAAGTAAGGTTGAAACTGATTTAAGATTGGGATTTTGGCTCATGGTGGTTCTTTCACCGCAAGTGACGTGGTGAGGATTGGTTTAGGATCAGGATACAACCGTCTAAGATTGGTGAGGATTTTGAGGTGAAGGATTCAAAGAAGCTTAAGGTGCCAAAGTGTCTGTTGATGGTTTCCCCTGAAGAGTTGATGGGTCTCTCAGGAAGTTCCTGTCATGAACAATCCATCCATTTGTCTGAGCAGAGTCTTCTGGAATAAAAAGGCATGCTAAAGAGGGCAGTGGGATGCTAACGTGAAATTATTGCGGGTAGTTTCAGTCCTCAGCTCCAAAGTTCTGTGTGGGGGATGGTTTCCACTCTCGAATTTAATGTTGAGAATAAGAGAAGAGTTCTCATTTTTATATATTTTCACTCATCTTGCTTTCCCAGGTTGGCTGCCTTACCGGGAAGAGAATACATTGACCGCAGTAAGTACATTCACCTGCCATTTGGATTCCTTTTTTTTTTTTTTTTTTGAATTTTTTTTAATGTTTATTTATTTTTGAGACAGAGAGAGACAGCATGAACGGGGAAGGGTCAGAGAGAGAGGGAGACACAGAATCTGAAGCAGCCTCCAGGCTCTGAGCACAGGCTCTGAGCCTCAGCACAGAGCCCGCCGAGGGGCTCGAACTCACGGACCGTGAGATCATGACCTGAGCTGAAGTCGGACGCTTCACCGACTGAGCCACCCAGGCGCCCCCATTTGGATTCCTTATATTAGGTGAGCTCTTATACCAATCAGCCCCGTGTTGTTTTTAATATTTACCGTTTCCTGGCATTTCCTGGATGCTGTGCCTTTGGCCAGTCCCAAGCTCTTTATGTAAACCATTTAATCAACAGATTTTCATTAAACATTTACCATGAGTCAGGTTCTGTGCTAAGCCTTCTATATTCACCATTCATTTATTCACTCATTCAACAGTTTTTCAACGAATACCTATTCGGTGGCACACAGAATGCCAGGTGTCCAATAAACAGTCATGAACAGGGCATAGTTCCTGTTCGCTGGTAGTTTATGCACCATGAATCTAATCTGCAAAGAAATCCCGAGGGATCTATTGTATTAATGTTCTTTATGGAGGGGACTGACTTCCCCATCTTCCCCGTAGCGTGCCGTGAGCTGGCAGGCGCCGTGCTCAATCTGACTCGGAGGACCCTGCCCTCAGCCTCTGGTGTTTGCTCACCCTGGGCCCGGTCCCTTTGTTGGTTTATGCTCAGGCCCCAAGTTCCAGAGCTGTGGAGCTGAGAGCCTGAACTTAGACCCAGTGCCCTTCCTGGTCTTCGACGCGTGGTTCTCAACCCCTTGCTCCTTGGCCGGCCTCCTGTCCCACTGCAGAACTAAATGGGGAACTGGCCTCCCCCCCTTCCTGGTGCTAAGAAGAGTCAGCAGCCACCTCTTCCCTCAAGAAGCAGATCAGTTGTCACTCCTAACTTCCTTCGGAGGGAATGCAGTGTCCTGTCACTCTGCTCTTGAAGCACGCCCACTGAGAGGCAGACTTGAATGTAAAAAGTAGGAATGATTCAGGGCTGCAGTTCAGCTTTCGTTACATCCCACTGCAAGGTGTTTGAAACATTGCTATTGTGCTCATCAAGACCAGGGAATACATAAATATTTTTAGTACATAAACTGCGGTGAATTGAGGTTATTCGAGATACATGACTAACATCAGGACTTGTGCTCTGGCAGTGCATTCAGGCAAAAAATACAGGGAAAAGGAAGTCGTTTTATTTGAACGGATTGATTATTTCGCATACTTCTGGAACAGCTTGTATAAAGAGAATGGATGGCCTTTGTTTTTACATTTCAAATATTTGCAAAACATGCTGAGGAATAAAAACGGGATTAAGGAATTGAGAATTGACAAACCCTATTGTCCTGTCCCACCTGGAAGTCCATAATATGTCTGCACGTCTTTTGTGGAAGCACGGAGGAAAGTGGAAATACTGGCCTGTTGGCCACATGAGTGCTAAGTCCTGGTCTGTGCAGGGAGCCCACACCCCAGCCTTTGCTCTCCCCTTCTGAGCTGTGTACCCTTGGGCAGGTTTCCATGTAGCTTTTGTCAGAGCTTTTGTCTGGCCCAGTGTGAAAAAACTTTCTAAAGCCTAAAGACACTTTATATTATACAAATAGCCATTGTGATTGAAAACACAACCAAAATCCCATAGGGAGATTAGTACTAGATAAGAACATACCTGAGATTAGAGAGCCTTATAAGAAAGAAACTGTTTACCCAAGGTGAGGATTGCCAAATGCTTAGTAAAGGTCATTAACAGGAGAGGGTTTAATTCTTCCAAGTGTTCTTTCATTTTGTCTTTGGAGGGAAGTGTCGTCATTGAACGACTGCTTTCACAAAAGTTCTGAGCTGTTAGTAAGCATAGGCTACATTAAACCCTTCATCCTGCAAATGGGAAAACCAAGAGCCAGGGAGCCTAAGTGGTTCGACTAAGGAGGCCACACTGTAAATTCGTGTCAGGGCTGAATCAAGAATCCAGGCCTTCAGGGGCACCTGGGTGCCTCAGTCAGTTGAGCGTCCAACTTCGGCTCAGGTCATGAACTCGTGGTTCGTGGGTTTGAGCCCCGCATCGGGCTCTCTGCTGTCAGCCTGTCAGTGCAGAGCCTGCTTTGGATCCTCTGTCGTTCCCCGCCCCCCTCTGCCGCTCCCCCACTTATGCTGTCTCTCTAAAACTAAATTTAAAAAAAGAGAATCCGGGCCTCCAGAGTAGGCCAGGGTTCTCTGTGTGCAGCTCCTTTGGTCTTTGCCTCCCTCCATGTTGACACTTTGGGGTGTCAGGAGCACCCGGGTTCCTGCCCTGATTCTCCTTAGATTATTATGAGTTTCCTCCTGGCTCTCTCCCGCTCACTTCCCTCTTTCTTGTTCCAGCACTACCCTTGCTCTCCCCTCTGCTGCTCCAAATCGGGGCCCAGCCAGGCATGTGTGAGGCACACAATTTTGATTCTCCTTCTCTTTTACTTTCTCCTATCTCTTTTGACCAGAAATCGTTCATCTTGTTTCTCAACAAACAAAACCAAACAAAACAAAACAAAACACAACTACCTGCCTACTCTCTCTCTCTCTCTAAGTAGGCTTATTAACTCTCTAGGTTGCTAAACCCAGCAACCTGTACAAGACCTGTGCCTTCCTTTGATATAGAAGGGCAAAATTTGGCAATTGAGGGGAGAGTGCATTCATTCAAAGGGCTTTAGGCCGTACAGGACCTCAAGGTTTTCCTCCAAGGACTTCGCGTGGGTAGTGCCCACAAAGCACCACCCTACTGTGGATAATTTAAAAAGCATTTGTCCAGGGGCATCTGGGTGGCTCAGTTGGTTGAGCACCTAACTTCGGCTCAGGTCGTGATCTCACCATTTGTGAGTTCGAGTGCTACTGCTTAGGCTCACTGCTGTCAGCCAAGAGCCCACTTTGGATCCTCTGCCCCCCCTCTCTCTGCCCCTTCCCCATTTGTACCATCTCAAAAATAAATAAACATTTAAATAAATAAGTAAATAAATAAATAGCATTTGTTCATCCCGTCACCCATTTGTGATTTCACTTACGTAACGTGTTCATTGCACTCCTGATGCGTGCCAGGCCTGGGGCTGCATCCTGGGAATACAGTGGTTCAAGGGCAGACGCCATCCTTGCACCCCCAGTCCTTACGGTTTATCTGGAAAACAGATATTAAGTAATTACAGTAAGGTCTGATGAGTGACGGTTCTGAGAGGGGACGTACGGGTGCTCAGGGGACAGAGCAGGAGGACCTAACTCAGCATAGGCGTCCACAAAGCCCTTCTCGAAGGGGTGCCTGAAGGATTCGCAGGACCTGGTGAAAAGGAAAGAGGAGATGGCCAGGGGAGGTCTTAGTGGGAAACTCAGGACAGATTAAGTCCTGAGAGAAGGACAGATTAAGAGCAGGAGAATGCTTCCTCCCAGGTGAAGGGTAGAGGGGAGCGCGGCCTCGGACTCCATGCCAAAAAGTTTGGGCTTTGTCCCAAGGTCAGGAGGAGACCATTGCAGTGTTATTTAAGCTGGGAAAGATAGTCAAATTTGCCTTTTTGACCATTAATTCCGGGTGCAATTGGAAAGAATGATGGGGGACAATGGGATACAAGAAGTGGGGCTATCATTACTGCAGGAGAATAATAATGCCCTTGGCTAGGGTAGAGGTGGAAAGCCCCAGGTAGATTTGAGGTGCGTATAAATGGCAAAACCTACATGTTTTTGGTAGATGAGCGTGTGTGCACGCTAAGAAAGAGGGGGGAATTGAGAATGATAATGTCTGTCTTGGGCATCCACTGGGTTGTGAGGCAAAGATGATGAGCTTGTTGGAATCACATTGGATTAACCTATATCCATGCAGGAAGGGGAACAGGGAGGCGCTAACTGGTGCAGAGAAGGCCAGATCTTGCCGGCATTTACTTATTTGGGGAATTTGCCAGCATTTACTTATGTAATTTGTTTTTTTTTTTAATTCAATCATCAATGTTATAATTTATACATAATAATATATAATTGACTTCTTAGTTGTTTTTAATTTTTTTTTTTTAATTTTTTTTTTCAACGTTTTTAAATTTATTTTTGGGACAGAGAGAGACAGAGCATGAACGGGGGAGGGGCAGAGAGAGAGGGAGACACAGAATCGGAAACAGGCTCCAGGCTCCGAGCCATCAGCCCAGAGCCTGACGCGGGGCTCGAACTCACGGACCGCGAGATCGTGACCTGGCTGAAGTCGGACACTTAACCGACTGCGCCACCCAGGCGCCCCTGTTTTTAATTTTTTAATGTTTATTTATTTTTGAGAGAGAGACAGAGACAGAGTACGAGTGGGGGAGGGGCAGAGAGAGAGACACACACAGAATAGGAAGCAGGCTCCAGGCTCTGAGCTGTTAGCACCAGAGCCCGACACAGGGCTCAAACTCACGAACCGCGAGATCATGACCTGAGCCGAGGTCAGATGCTTAACTGATTGAGCCGGCCAGGCGCCCCGACTTCTTAGTTTTTAAATTGTTTTAGGACATACATATTTGGATATCATCCCCTATTAGCATATATAAAACTCTCATTACTTTGTGCGTGTAAGTTTTATTGGCGTCGAAGGCACATACAGAAAATCACACATAATGGAAATATAGATACAGCTCATTGGGTTTTCACAGAGGTAATTTTACATCTGTGCACCCACCACCTAGTTTACAGATGCCACCAGATCCACCCCCCCCCCCCCCGCGCCGAATTCCCACATGCACCTTTCAGTCACTACCCACTGTCTTGGCCTGTAGAACCCTACGTTAATTTGTCCTGTTTTTAAAATTGATATGCATGGAACATATATATGCATGCAATTTTTTGTGTTGGCTCATCTTTTTAAATGTGTGCTATTTCATCGTATGGCTGCACCATAATTTATTGAACGAGTCCCCTCCAGATGGTATTTATGTTGCATCCATCACTTGTCACAGACAAGTGCAGCAATGAACTCTTCATAATAGCCTCAAAATAGTACCAGTAGATCAGGGATGTTTTCCAGCTGCAAGTAACATAAGAACCAACTAAAAGCTGCCTGAACAGTAAGGACGTTTATTATCTCACTTAGAAGTCTGGAAGGAAGTGGTTCCAGCCCTGATTAAGGTAATGGTCCAGAGCTCTTATTAGGCCGTTTCTTCCCCTCTTTCTCCTCTGCTGCCCACGGGGTGCTGGCTTTTTCCTCTGGGCTGCCTCCCCTCATGGCCCCAGGGTCGCTGCCTTTTGTATTCCTTGTCCTGTGAAATTTCTGTTCATATGTATTTTGCCCATGTTTCGATCAGACGTTGTGTTTCCTTGGAATTTAATTACTTAAGCTGTTTCATGATTGACTTTGTGTTTTCAACATTCATAGGCTCTTTCAAGTCATTTCCTCGTCGTTTCATCACATCTGCTACACTTTAAGCTCACTAGCTGTTGTAATCAGACCAGTGATCATTTTAATGGCTCACCTGCATTTTTATGTCCTTAATTTACCGTGACTTGTCGTTTACCTTCACTGCAGAAACGTCTCTCTTTCCGGTCTTCCTTTAACATCCTGAACTCTGAGGGCTTGTACGTTTTTAAAGGTGCCAAGCGAGCGTATTTGCCTGAGCAGATACCATGTTACCTGAGATGGAAACTGTATGTCTAGAATATAATGTTATAATCAAACTACCCAAAAAGTTTGTTTGATGCATGCTTACTAATTTGGAATCCATTAAAATTCAGGGAACACCGGGTGGCTCAGTCGGTTAAGCATCCGACTTGGGCTCAGGTCACCATCTCGTGGTTCATAAGTCCGAGCCCCGCATCAGGTTCTGTGCTGGCAGCTGGCAGCCTGCTTGGGATTCTCTGTCTCCCTCTCTCTCTGCCCCTTCCCTGCTCACACACACACTTTCCTTCTCTCCCTCTCTCTCTCTCTCAAAAATAAATAAAGAAACATTATAACAAGTCATCAGAACACAGAAAAAATACACCCTTAGGGAAAAAAAGACTTTTTCTATAGCCAAAACACAAAGTGTTTTACTGTCCATTTGTTAGTTATGTATAATCATATTCACACTAATATTTGTGTCTCAACATTTTGTTATGAAAATATGCAAACATTCAGAAAGGTTGAAAGAATTATATAAAGAACACCCATGTATCCACAGACTAGATTCTGTAGTTGATAGCATTTTGCTAAATGCTAGATTTGTTTTGTCACAAAACAATCATCAATTTATCTTTTTTGTTTGTTTTTTTTGAGAGAAAGAGAGAGAGTTGGTGGGGGGGTGGGGCAAGGGTGTGGGAAGGGAAAGAGAGAATCCCAAGCAGGGTGTGGGAAGGGAAAGAGAGAATTCCATGGCCAGTACGGAGCCCGGCTCAGGGCTCGAGACCATGAGATCATGCCCTGAACCGAAATCATAAGACTGACGCTTAACCAACTGAGCCACCAGGCGCCCCAATTTATCTTATTTGTTTTAATGGATTTTCAATTTACAGCCCTCGGAACGCCTCATCCTTGAGCACGTCCACATGCACATCATTAACTAGAGTCCAACTTTGCTTACAGATTTTATTTTTAGGTAAAATTGATACGCAGCGTGATGCACACATCTTGAGAGTACTATGAGATGGGTTTTGAATGTCAATGGTTTTCATTCCCTGATGGCAGCATTGATTATCAGTTGCTTTAATTATCCTTACCATTACGCCCACATCAATCCATGCAGTGAAAGATCAGTGTCATTTGTTGCCCCAGACTGGTTCCTTCACATAGGTTACCCTTCCTTAGGCTCCAGAGCTCAGTACGTGTGTCTCAGCCGATCTTCTCCCGGGCTTGCCCTCCTCCTCCTCCCAACCCCCAGGCTGCATGTGTCCTTTCACCCGCATGGGGCTGCCTAGAAGGTCTGAGATGGTACACAGTGTAGGGTGGATGGTGCCGATCCCAAGAGCAAGGGAATGCTTGCTGGGCAGTGGGATGGGGTTCAGGGGTGTGGGGAAAAGAGCCAGGCTACGGCCATGGTGTCCAAGAGGGAAGGAGTGCATAAGAATGAGGGATCCTTGAAGTATTGACCATTTGGAGCAGAGAGATGGGAGGTGGAATTTCTGGGACCAAGGAAAAGGGAAGGAAAGGAAGGAAAATCGACAGGAGCTGTTCAGTGCCATAGTGAGAGGAGCAGACTCAGGGTCAGACCGCTTCTGTCCAGGTCCCTGTTCAGCAACTCCTGTGCATCTGTTGTCACTGAATCTCTGTGCCTCAGTTTCCTCACCTGTAAAATGGAGAGGCTAATGGCATTTACGCCCTAATTAGATCTTGTGAGGCACACATGAAATCATGTGAAAGGAGTGAATACTCTTTTTTCCTGGTTGATGTGTGGCCAAGGTTTGCTGAACGGATGGATGGGTGGTTGACTGGTTCAACTTTGGGGCCAGTCTTCGACATTTACAATTTACAAGAACGACCTCTTGTTTCTCTCTCTGTCTCCGCCCCACACCCCCCACCCCCAAGCCTCATCACTTTCCCATCTGCCTGCTGTGGCAGAAACACTATTTTAATATGAAATTGAGTCACTCATTTTCCAAAAAAGAGAGAGGGAGAGAGTTTAAATTGCAGATGCCTGGGAGAGTTATTATATTAGAGCAAATGGATTTCATTTACAGTTCGATGTGAACTCTGACCTTTCTTGTTTTGATAAGGAAGGGTAGAGAGGACTGGTGGGTGAAAGGTAAGAAATCAAAGTCACTAGGGGAGGGGGATACACAAAAGATGGGTACACCCAACACAGACGTGGCTGAGTGTCAAATTTTTAAAGCAAGCAGTATTTTTTTTAATGTTTATTTATTTATTTGTTGGGGGGGGGGGCATGTGTGAGTGGTGGAGAGGCAGAGAGAGAGGGAGAGAGAGAATCCTAAGCGGGATCTGATTGTCGGCCCAGAGCCCGACATGGGGCTCGGTCCCACAAATTGTAAGATGATGACCTGAGCTGAAATCAAGAGTCAGACTCTCAACCAACCACCTGAGCCACCCAGGTGCCCCAACAAACAGTATTTTTATACATGGAGGACCCCGTTTTTGCAATGCAAAAATATTCTATACCATAACTACGAAATAAAAAGACAGCAGGAAAGTGGGTTCAGGACAAACAGTAAAGCTAAGTTTCTGCTTTTTAAAAAATGTTGAATAACCACATCCATGTATTCTTAGACTTCATCTGTTCGCACCTGGTACACACCCAGACGAATCCCTCCCTGAAAGAAGGAGGAGGAGGAGGCTTGGTTTCACTTTGTTAGCCAGCCCTCACAAGTGTCATTTCTAGAAGACTCTATGAGAAATCTGTTTTCTTTTCTTTTTTTTTTTTTTTTAGTGTTTATTTATTTGAGAGAGACAGACAGACAGAGTGCAAGCCAGGGAAGGAAGAGAGAAAGGGAGACACAGAATGTGAAGCGGGCTCCAGGCTCCGAGCTGTCAGCACACAGCCCGACGCAGGGCTCGAACTCACGGACTGTGAGATCATGACCTGAGCCGAAGTCAGACGGTTAACCGACTGAGCCACCCAGGCGCCCCTATGAGAAACCTGTTTTCAAGTTGGCAGGGGCGGTGGGTGGGGGAGGGACAGTACCACCTTTAAAACTGCTTGTCAGTTTGGACTTCGGGCTAAATGCTGTCAGTTTGGAACTCCCTCGGGAGGAAAGCCAAGCTTCTGGTCATTCCGTTATTGATCTCGTCTGTATTTCCTGATGACTATTGCTGTGTCCACAGAGCTTTGCCTTTTTCACCCTCTTTCCCAACAGTCCTTGCAGTGTTTTTGCAGATTGATCTGTTAGCATAAACTCAATTATCAGTTTACTCTGATGACAATCACCATTACAGCTACTATAAAATTTACTTTTATAATAGACGTTAGTGTAATCCGGCTCCTAGTGGCTCACGAGTGCTTCCTTGCATCTGTGAGAAGCCCAGTTGAGGCAGCATTCAAAGGGGGTCAGAATGTTCTCTGGCAGAATGCCTGTGCTATATGGAAACTATACTCTGAACTGCCTTTTAAAAAACCAGTCTGGGGGCGCCTGGGTGGCTCAGTCGGTCGAGCGACCGACTTCGGCTCAGGTCATGATTTCACAGTTTGTGAGTTCGATCCCCACGTGGGGCTCTGTGCTGACAGCTCAGAGCCTGGAGCCCGCTTCACATTCTGTGTCTCCCTCTCTCTGCCCCTTCCCCACTCATGCTCTGTCTCTCCCTGTCTCTCAAAAATGAATAAAAGTTTAAAAAAAATTAAAAAACAAACAAACAAAAACCACTCTGGGGGCACCTGGGTGGCTCAGTCAGTTAAGCATCCAGCCCTTGGTTTTGGCTCAGGTCATGATCTCATGGTTTGTGAGTTCAAGCCCCGCGTTGGGCTCTGTGCTGACAGTGTGGAGCCTGTTTGGGATTCTTTCTCTCCCTCTCTCCTCTCTCTCTCTCTCTCTCTCTGAAAATAAATAAATAAACTTAAAAAAATAAAAATAAAAAAGCCACTCTGTGCCTCATCCAGACTGCTGAGAAGCTCATGGCCCCACCCACTATATCAGCTGAAAAGATACAACCTCTTTTATTTTGAAAACTTGCAACAAACAAAATGCAGGCTCAGTGACGTGAATTATAGTCGGCTATCTGCCCCTACAAATTGATTTCAGGAGGAAGACACAGTCGAGTTACTCTGGAGCCTCTCAAAGCAAGGGGATCACATTAAGGTGGGCCTAGTTTGTCTCCTAAAATGAGGTTCCCTCCCCTGAGAACTTCAGGGAGAGGCTGCGTTGAATCACTGTTTCGTGTTAAGTTGAGGAATAAGATCCTTTCAGCAAGTAACTTTTCCGTTCTGACTATGTGCAGGGCTCCCCACTAACCGCGGCACGAACCACATGCTGGCCTTGCGCAAGGGAGACACAGAGCAGCGTGTGACCGAGATATTGTAGAGTCTGACCAGGCTATCGATTCTGACCCTGGAGCTGAGTGGGGACTCCCTCCTCAAAGTAGGGAGGACGCTTTTGCTGGGCCATTAACAACGAATGGGGACTCTGTCCCCAACGAAGGGGACTCTGATCCCTCAGAATGGAGAAGGGTACGTTCCAGTTACTAGTACGTCACCATAAACTGCCCTGAGACAACAACCATTTCACTAAGCTCACAGTTTCTACGGGTCAAGAATTCAGCACGACTATAAAGGGGACACCTTGTCTCTGCACCACCATATCTGGGTCCTCTACTAGGAAGGCCTCTAGGCCGGGGGGGGGGTACCCCACAACTTGGAGCTGGAATTATCTGGAAGCATCTCCCCTCACATGGCTGGCAGTCGATACTGGCTCTTGGATCTGACCTCGGCTGGGGCTACCAGCAGAAGCACCTAACTGAGGCCTCGTCCCTGTGGCCTGGTCTCCCTCACGGTATGGCAGCCTCAGGACGGTTGGGTTTGTAACTCAGCAGCCCAGGGCTCCAGAAGCGAGTGGTTCCCGGACAACCAGGCACAAGCTGCATGGTATTTTCTGACCTGGCTTCTTCGGAAGTTATGACATATCGCTTCCATCAAACTCTCTTGGTTACAACAGGGACACCAAGGTTCACTAGCTCAGATGCAACAGGAGGGGACCCAGACTCTCACCTCTTAATGGAAGGCATATGGCCAGTTAAAAAAATGTCACGGGCATGCTAAGAAAACATGGGAGCACGTGGGGTGTGTGCAGCTTTGGGTGGGTAGTCTAATGCTGCTAGAATTTTAGGTGTGGGGTGGGAAGTGGCAGAAAGTGGGGCTATAAATGTAGACTGGGGCCATCATGGGAAAAACCTTTACTGCCTTTGTGGCAGGCACCCTATCTTAAGCCACACACGATGGAAGAAATAAAACCTTGGTTTTTTTACGAGTCAATCCACTTTTTCTTTTGAGAAATTACATCAGGGTGTGAGAAGATCTGAGTCCTGGGTAAATCTCTGCCACTCGGCCTTGCCTGAGCTCGGTCCTGGGACCTCCTTTCTCTGGGGCATCTGCTGGGGGAGGGAGTTGGGTCTCTGTTCCTTTCCGTCCAAGCTGGCATCTGCTCAGATGTGCCTGCACCCATTTTGTCCTGGGATGGTGATTCGAGCAGGGTATCACTGTACTGTCCCTTAGTGCAGGGCTTCTAGAAGTCCGCTGGATTTCAGCTAAAACTGTCCCCTTCACAGGCACACGGGGAAAATGTGGCTGCTCTCCTGCCCTTCTGTGGGGCTGCAGGGACTTCTGGGAGGTTGTCTGGGATCTCCTCGGTCTACCTACTGTGTTTCACGTCTCTGCCAGGCCAGCTGCACAGAGACATTTCTAAGGCTGGAGACCTTGGGGGCCTCCCTACGGGCTGTGACAATCAGTCCCCTTCCCCTCTAGAACCTCCAAATCTAGCAGTTGTCCCTCACTCCCTTTTGCCCTAAAAACCAGATTCCCTTCCCTGCAATGTACAAGCTGCACTGAATTACTTTCTAAAAAAATTTTTTAACATTTTTATTTATTTTTGAGAGAGAGAGAGAGACAGCACGTGAGCAGGGGAGGGGCAGAGAGAAAGGGAGACACAGAACCCAAAGCAGGCTCCAGGCTCTGAGCTGTCAACACAGAGCCCAACGCGGGGCTGGAACCCACGAACTGGGAGATCATGACCTGAGCTGAAATCGGACTCTTAACTGACTGAACCACCCAGGCACCCCTTGCATTACCTTTTTAAATAAAATTGAGAAATACCGTTCTTTCAGCGAACAATTTTACGATTCTCCCTCTCTCCTTTTCCGCCAGGCTCAGGATTCCTTAAGATCTAACCCAAAAGTGGTTCCGTACCAGGCTGTCTCAATTGTTTATTGTCAGTGTATTGCGTGATGGCCTAAACCTGACTTACACGGTCATTTAGCCTTGTCTGGCTCAGTGGTCAGTGTGATGTCAACGACCTCTCAGTAAACACGTCCTTTGGTTTCCCCGAGACGGAGACCTCTTGCGCTTATCTTGGTGATTTGCGGTCTAGAGATGAAGCTTATCCTGTGTGACTGAGCAAGGACTCTGGAAGGTGTACTTGGATGCCTTTGGACGCCTTGGACCCTCCTGATGCATTCTTTCTCTTGCTGTATTGTATTCCTTGTCTTCATTTAAGCTTGATGTCTGCATGCTTTAAAAAAAAAAAAAAAAGTCTAACCCAAAAGTTAACCCCAGAGGCTGAGAATGTGAGTGTATCTTTTGTATTTGTGACAGGAGGACCTCCCTTTTGGAAACTCAAAGATAAAGACTGGAGTCTTTTGAATCTTCCCTTCCCTGAAGCAGTGAGGATGGGTGGGAGAAGGTCCCGGGGGTCAGAGTGAATAAGGAGCGGGGTAATCTTCTTATATATTGAAGGCATTACTATCACAAACCCGTGGGGCAGACACAGAGGTGCCCTCAGACACCCCCTCCAGGGAAAGGCTGACCGCCTGGCTCGGAGAAGTATGGTTGAGTTGTCTGATAGTTTCCTGTCTCCAGCCTTTTCAGAATCTGGCTCAGCATTTTTTTTAAACTGTGGCAAAATACAGAGGATATAGAATTTCCCGTCAGTGACAGAACCCTTAGAGCAGTCCTAAGTACACTCACGGTATTCACCACTACCTAGTTCCAGAACATTTTCATCCGCGCAAAAGGAAGCCCCATCTCCATTAAGCAATTGATCCCTTTTTGCCCCTTCTCCCCAGCCCCAGCAACCTCCAGTCCACTTTCCGTCTGTATGCATTGGACTACTCCGGACGTTTCGTATAAATGGGATATGTGTCCTTTTGTGTCTGGTTTTCCTTCACTCAGCATGTTTTCAGGGCTCTTTCCTTGGCCCTTGTAAAATAGTGCTGCTGTGAATATTTGTGTGCAAGTTTTTCTCTGAACACCTGTTTTCAAACCTTTTGAGTATATTAATTTGGGAGCAGAATTGCTGGCTCGTATGGTAATTTTATGCTTAACGTATTGGGAAACCACCAAACTGTTTTCTACGCTGGCTGTATAATTCTGCATCTCTACCAGCAATGTATAAGGGTTCCAGTGTTTCCGTATCTTCACCAGTACTTATTATCCAATGTTTTAACATTTATTTATTTATTTATTTTTTGTAATCTCTACACCCCATGTAGGGCTGGAACTCAGGACCCAGAATCGAGAGTCGCGTGTTCTTCTGACTGAGCCAGCCAGGCACCCCTCCAATGTTTTGACTACAGCCACCCAATAGGTGTGGAGTGGTATCTCATTTGCATTTGCATTTTTTTTTTTTTTTTGGAGAGAGCATGCCTATGAATGGGGAGAGGGGCAGGCAGAGAGAGAGAGGGAAAGAGAGAGAGAATCTCAACCAGGCTTCACGCTCAGCACAGAGCCCAATGTGGGGCTTGATCCCATGACCCTGGGTTCATGAACTGAGTCAAGCGCTCAACCAACTGAGCCACCCAAGAACCCCTGATTTGCATTTCTATACTGAATGATGCTGTCCGTCTTTTCATTTCCACTGGCCATTTGTGTCTCTTTGGAGAAATGTCTATTCAAGTCCTTTGACCATTTTTAAACTGGACAGTCTTTTGTTGTTGACTCGTAAGAGTTCTTTATATATTCGGGATAATTGCCTCAGCGCTTAAGTTGAGATCCCTGCTTCAGGGGCATTCCCCCGGCCAATGACTGGGTAGGAAAGTGGTAGGAGTTCCTGGCCATTTCTACCCTATGCAGGTTCTGCTCTAAAGGCAACCTTTGCTCGGGGTGCCTGGGTGGCTCAGGTGGTTAAGCATCTGACACTCGATTTTGACTCAGGTCATGATCTCATGGTTTGTGAGACTGAGCCCTGCATTAGGGCTCTGTCAGCCCAGACCCTGTTGAGGATTCTCTGCCTCCCTCTCTCTCTGCTCTTCCCCTGCACTCATTGTCTCTTTCTCAAAAATAAATAAATAAACATTAAAAAATAATAATAATAAAGGCAGTCTGTGCTCCAAAGGTCCTTGTTGGGCTGGCAGAAATTTGTTAGGTATGTGTCACAGTCAGTGTGGGAGATCTCCCCCTGCCCAATCCTGCTTCTTCCCCTGTTTTCTTTTGGCAGTGTCACTCCCCAGGAAATCTTTTGGATGCCTATCCATCTCGGCATCTGTTTCCCCTAAAAGACAACCTGTGACAGCCTGGCAGAGAAGTTGGCATTTATTCCAGAAGCAAAGTGTTGGTTAAAAGGGTTCACGAAGTAGGAGGACACAATGTGCTTTTTAAAAGGTTGCCATCAGGGGCGCCTGGGTGGCTCGGTCGGTCAAGCGTCCGACTTCAGCTCAGGTCACGATCTCGAGGTCCGTGAGTTCGAGCCCCACGTCGGGCTCTGGGCTGACGGCTCGGAGCCTGGTGCCTGCTTCCGATTCTGTGTCTCCCTCTCTCTCTGCCCCTCCCCCATTCATGCTTTGTCTCTCTCTCTCTCTCAAAAATAAATAAACGTTAAAAAAAATTTTTTTTAAAGGTTGCCATCAGAGTGTGGGCAGAAAGGTAGAAGAGAACCTTATTAGTCAGGGTTGCAAACATTGGGGTGAGAGATGATGATGGGGGGCAGTTGAATTTGGAGATGGAAAATGGTGGGGGTGGAGTCACTGGGTCCCTGCCCCTCAAACACACAGCTGGCCCATGTCCTTACTTGGCCAAGATCCATTGTTCTTTTACTGTCCTCTTGAATTTGATCTGCTAGAGTTTTATTTAGGATTTCCCCATTGATATCTGTAAGCGATACCAATGGTCTATGGTTCTTTTGTGTGCACTCTTTGTTTGGTAAAAGGATTATGTCATCTTCATAAATTGGACGGTTTCCCATTTTCTTCCATACTCTGAAGCATTATGTATCATGGAAATGACCCGTTTCTCCAAAGTTAAAAAATACCTAATATGAATAGAAGATCATTTTTAATTGTAAACTTTAAATATTTTCAGTTATCCTTTTTTTCTGGTTTCTTCTTAAAACAATCTGGGTAATTCTCTCTCCCTCTGCCTCTCTCCCGCACTCAAAACAGTCTGGGTAATTTATGTTTTCTAGAAGATCGTCCATTTCATTGAAATTTTCAAATTCATTACCTTTTAAACATGCACACAGATAATACTTTATAATAAAAATTGTGTTATTGTAAGAAATTTGGAAAAGAGGAGAAAATGAGAACCACTTACAATCAACTGAGAGAGAGAGAATCAATGTTAACATTAAGGGGAAGGTGTTCCTTCTTTCTTTCTTTCTTTCTTTCTTTCTTTCTTTCTTTCTTTCTTTCTTTCTTTCTTTCTTTCTTTCTTTTAGAGAGAGAAAAAGTGCATGATTGGGGGAGAAGGGGAAAGATAAAGAGAGACAAAATCGTAGCAGGCTCCACTCTTAGTGTGGAGCCTGATGTGGGGCTCGATCCCAAGACCCTGGGATCATGACCTGAGCCCAAACCAAGAGTCAGATGCTCAACCAACTGAGCCACCCACACGCCCCTATTTTTTTTTAAATTAAAAAAAAAAAAAAAAACCTACATATTTGTTGTCATATCTCTGTTAAAAACAAGATAACAGGGGGGCATCTGGGTGGCTCGGTCAGTTAAGCGTCTGACTTTGGCTCAGGTCATGATCTCACGGTTCGTGGGTTCGAGCCCCGTGTTGGGCTCTGTGCTGACAGCTCAGAGCCTGAAGCCTGCTTCGGATGCTGTGTCTCCTTCTCTCTCCCTGAGCCTTCCCTGCTCACACTCTGTCTCTGTCTCTCAAAAATATAAATAAATAAATAAATAAATAAATAAATAAATAAATAAATAAATAAAACAAGATAACAGGCCCCAAATGCTTATGCTAAGCCCCACGTCACCAAACCAAGACTTAATAGTTTCAGCACTTCCAGAAATGGAATCTCAACCCAGTCAATCAGGAATCACAGATTGGTACTAGTTCTAGTCATCTGCTGGATAGACTCCTGCCCGCCCCTAAAGGAAAGTGACTTTGCAACAGTTGACCCGCTTTTTGCCTAGTATATCTCCCTTCTGGCTATAGAAATCTTGCGTTTTGTTCAAGTCCTTGGAGCATCTTTCTATCTGCTGCATTGGATGCTGCCCAATACAAATAAATTTTTGCTCAAACTCTTAAATATTGTAATATGCCTCCATGTATCTTTTAACATCTCCTTTAGAATTTCTATTTGCTTCTCTTCCTCTTTAAAATTACATTTCTTCAGGGGCTCCTGGGTGGCTCAGTCCATTGAGCATCCAACTCCTAATGTCGGCTCAGGTCCTGATCTCGGAGTTCATGAGTGCGAGCCCCACATTGGGCTGACAGTGCTTGAAACCTGCTTGGAATTTCTGTCCTCTCTGCCCCTGCCCCTGCTCCTGCCCCTGCTCATCCTCGTGTGTGCGCTTTCTCTCTCTCTCAAAGTGAACTTAATTAAAAAAAAATTTAAGGGGCACCTGAGTGGCTCAATCAGTTAAGTGTCCGACTTCAGCTCAGGTCATGATCTCACAGTCTGTGAGTTCAAGCCCCGCATCGGGCTCTGTGCTTGACAGCACAGAGCCTGGAGCCTGCTTCAGATTCTGTGTCTCCCTCTCTCTCTGCCACCCCCCACCCCCCGCTCACACTCTGTCTCTTTCTGTCTCAAAAATAAAAATGAAAACATTAAAAAAAAAAGTTTAATTACATTTTCAAAAGCTTATCTCTTTATAATTTCTTCAATAGTTCCTAAAATTTTTATTTTAACCTTACTGTTTTCCAGTGTGTTGATTAATAATCTCTTATTTTGTCTTTGTATTCCTCTTGCAATGGTCTTTTACTCCATCTTAACTTCCAGATAAGGCATTCTGTCCATTTATTCTGTTTTTCTTGCCTAAGATTTGTGTTTTTGGACAGCTGTATTGAGTTATGATTTAGCTACTGTAACATTCATCCATGGTTATGTGGACAATTCAATGATTTTCAGTAAATGCCAGGAGTTGTGCAAACCTCACCACAATCCACACATTTCTATCATCTAAAAAGACCTCCTCATAAGTAAAGCAACTAAAAAGAAAATAAATAAATGAGTTCATTAATTAAAAGACACCCCTCCCCCCATGCCTATTTACATTCAACCTTCAGTCTCCCCTCCAGGCAACCACTGGTCTGCTTTCTGGGCCAAAAGATTTGTTTTTTCTGGACATGTCATGTGATAGAATCACATAATATGTGGGCTTTTATGCCTGACCTGTTTCACAGAGCATAATGTTTTGGAGGGCCATCCACAAGTCAGTACTTCCGATGTTTTAGCCACGTTCACCTACTCCTTTCTGCTGGTTTCTCCCTAGATTCTGGCGGCTCCCTCTTGTACACATGGAGACCCACACCTTGCCAGACTAGAGAGGACAATTTGCAAATCTCTGGATCTGTCTCTCAGTGCCACTCTCTTATCTCTGGCACATCACTCCATAAATTTTAGATACTTTACAGACAATTTTTTTGGCACTTATATAAAAACATTGACCCAGCAGTGTTTTTTCTCTGAGTCCTCGGGACAATGCATCCTTTCCTTTAAAAGCTGAAGAATCTTTCTCTAGGGTATATAAATCTTCTCTGTGAATGAGGAGAGATCTGTTAAAGCCTGGAGATGGTCACTGGGCAGGTGACTAGGCTGTTCTAACCCTCCTTCACTGGGGGCAGGAACAGGGGCAAAAGGGATGGAGAGTTAGTGTTTAATGGGCACGGTGTCTGTTTTGGAAGATGAGGAAAGTTCTGGAAGTGGATGGTGGTGATGATCACACAACAATGTGGATATACTTAATGCCACAGGACTGTATGCTTAAAAATGGTAAATTTTATAACATAAAATTTTAATCTGTATTCTACTTTCTGTCTCTATGACTTTACCTTTAATTTTTTGCTTTTTATTTTTATTTTATTTAAAAAAAAATTTTTTTTAACGTTTATTTATTTTTGAGACAGAGAGAGACAGAGCATGAACGGGGGAGGGGCAGAGAGAGAGAGAGACACAGAATCGGAAGCAGGCTCCAGGCTCTGAGCTGTCAGCACACAGCCCGACGCGGGGCTCGAACTCACGGACCGTGAGATCGTGACCTGAGCTGAAGTCGGACACCTAACCGACTGAGCCACCCAGGCACCCCAATTTTTTGCTTTTTAAATCTGTGATGATAGTATAAGTACTTTCCTGCCAGAAGGTTGGGGGATATGAATGGATATTCTCTCTCTCTGCTTTTTTTTTTGGGGGGGGGGGAAGGGAAGAGATGTATATTCTCTTAAGGTCTCTTCCAAACATTATTTTTCTCTAAATATTTATTATATTTAATAAAAATATATTTTTATTAAAAAAGCACATCGGTGTCTGATCCCTGTTTTACAGATGACAGTCTGATTCCTTCAGAGTTGTGAGATTTTGTTTTAACATATTTTGTTCTAGAAAACACCTTTATGGTATATCCCCACTTTTCCATCTCCAAACTCTCTCTGGTGTGGCAAGCTGTATTTCTGAAGAGACTGTCTGTGTAGATGGTGCAGGTCTCATGAAACAAGTTCAGTAACAGTTATGAGAAAACCCAATGGTCAAGTACTAAAGTTCTTCCTGGCGGTACCTGGGGGGCTCAGTAGGTGAAGCATCCAACGCTTGATTTTGGCCCAGGTCATGATCTCATGGTTCATGAGTTCGAGCCCCCCGTCTGGCTGTGTGCTGACAGTGCAGAGCCTGCTTGGGATTCTCTGTCTCAAATAAATAAATAAACCTCAGAAAATAAGTAAATAAAATTCTTCCTTGTTTCCAGCATTATCACTCCGTGAGTATATATGTATACAATGACTTCTTTTTCTTAGACTTTGAAATAACTGTATAGCCTATATTTGTTTTGATGTATTTTGATGAAGACTGATTCTCATAGCAACTCTCTGACACTGACACGGTGTGGATAAATGTAAGATCAGCGATACGGAATTCACAAACTGACATTTGTTACTATTTTTAAAATTTTCTTTTTTAATGTTTATTTATTTTTGACACAGAGAGAGACAGAGCATGAGCTGGGGAGGGGCAGAGAGAGAGGGAGACCCAGAATCCGAAGCAGGCTCCAGGCTCTGAGCTGTCAGCACACAGCCCGACGCTGGGCTCGAACCCACAGACCGCGAGATCATGACCTGAGCCGTAGTCGGACGCTCAACAGACTGAGCCACCCAGGCGCCCCATGACACTGTTACTATTGGCAAATACGGTATCTTGACTGAGGCTGACTGAATGACTGCTGGGTATTGGGTACTGTGTTGGAGACAAGTAAGACTCTCCTACAGTGTGGATGGACCCAGAGGAATGAAGTTTTCTCAGAAAGCACGGTAATGATCATCATCCTCTGCCAGTTGAGAAATCTTGGTGTTGATTCTTCTTTCGTTCCAGAGTTTGTAATTGACTGGACTCTTTAATTATTGGATACTTTTCTCTGAGGAAACCTTCGAACTTTTGGAGAGGAAGACTTTTATGTTTGATAAGAATTCTTAAGTTCTTTTTTTTGCAATAAAGAGAGAGTAAGAAAATCCAGTAACAGTGGCTTCCTGCCTTACTGTCTTGAGGACAGCCAATCTTCTCACTCAGGGCTAAATGTCCTGTGAAACTGATCGTAAATGGTATGAATAGCTTTAATGGAATCTTGTCTCTTTCTTACACTATCTACAGAAGTTGGTGTCATTTACAGCTGACAATGAAATGAGAATCTGAATATTCTTAGGTATTTTCTAATAGAATGCTTGCTGGCTGCAATTCAGAATTATATCACCCTTTTATTAGCAAGGAGGTGTTCCCCCACCCTATTCACTCCTTCGACAAGTATTCACCAAGTGCCTTTTAGGTGCCAGATACTTATAATTAAATTCTTAACCTTAGGACTTTGTGTCGATGGTTTGCCAGATTTTAAATTCTACTGCATCATGTAAGTTCAAGTTAATTAATTTTAGGTACCAAGAAATGAGACTTCCTGTTAAGATGAAAATTAACCTTATGAGATTAATACAGATATTTGAAAGCCTTCTTGTAATTGAAACAGCTTTTAAGATCTTCAAATTTTGACAAGTTGGGCCAAAATGACTCTATGAATAAATAAATAAACAAACATAAACAAACAAAACCAACTGAACTTTTATATACATTTCAAATTGTTTTAGGGTATTGGAAATAATAAGGGAAATATTCAGTAACACACAATGTGTAAAATCTTAGTACATATTTTAAGAAATCCATAAATCGTGAGTTGATAAGCCCCTAAATACGACTGTTGGCCACAGGCATCAATAATTCAGGTGACTGTTTTTTATGGTATTACTAGAAGTTACATGGGCTATTTTTGAGTGAAGACATGAATTTTCCTTCAATGAACCTGCAACAACAACAAATCTTATTTTATAAAATTCTGTGTTAATGGAGAGTCCATTTGGGAGTGTGCCAGAGGCAATGTTTCCTGTTGGTTTTCCTGTTCTATGAATAAGAATCTCAAACATGTATCTATTAAGTTGAAGGCTAACATATAATTCTCTGCTCCAGAGGCATTGAAGAAATGGGAATTATCAATGTTAACTCAACTTGGGTCAGCTGTTCAGTAGAATTAAAAATTGGAGATACAGTAAATCTTGTGTTCTTGTTTCTTTTTGTATTCACCAAAGAAATTGTCCTGTTTAGATGGCATTTGCATTTAAAGAAACTAAAATTTAATTATTCTATTTTTTCTGCTTTTCTTTGTGTGTGTGTGGTGGGGAAGGAAAGAATATCATGCAAGAAAGAACTTCTTTCACACACGGAAAATGGATTGCCTTAAGATTTTAGAGGAGTAATTCTTAAAATGATGTCTGTTGCCCTTGTATCTGCACTAGATTCTGAAATATTCTAAGATTCCAGACTCATTTTTCTGCTGCCTTTATATTTCCTAATTCTCACTGTTTGTCTTACTAACGGGGAAATGCAATTCCTGTATCAGTTTGTTACCCTTGAGCTCGTGTCTAAATATTCCATTAAACTTGCTAACATCAGGGATGCCTGGCTGGCTCAGTCAGTAGAGCATGCAACTCATGATCTTGGGGTTGTGAGTTCAAGCCTCACATTGGGGGTGCAGCCTACTTTGAAAAAAGTTACTAACTTCGGAGTTGGGAGGATTCTTTCAGTATATTCAAAGGCTTTCAGATTAAATAATTGAAGACCACCTAAAATATTTTAACAAGAATTAGGCTTCTACAAACTACATCTTTTTTTTTTTTTTTTAAGTTTATTGTTTATTTTTTTTTTTAATTTTTTTTTTCAACATTTTTTATTTATTTTTGGGACAGAGAGAGACAGAGCATGAACGGGGGAGGGGCAGAGAGAGAGGGAGACACAGAATCGGAAACAGGCTCCAGGCTCCGAGCCATCAGCCCAGAGCCTGACGCGGGGCTCGAACTCACGGACCGCGAGATCGTGACCTGGCTGAAGTCGGACGCTTAACCGACTGCGCCACCCAGGCGCCCCTGTTTATTGTTTATTTTGAGAGTGAGTGTGTGAGCAGGGGAGGGGCAGGGAGAGAAGGAGAGAGAATCCCAAGCAGGCTCCGTGCTGTCAGCGCAGAGCCCAGCACAGGGCTTGAATTCACAAACTGGGAGATCATGATCCGAGCCAAGATTAAGATTGGACTCTCAACCAACTGATCCACCCAGGCACCCTTGGCCCAAACTATATTTTCAAATAATTATATCCAGAGGCACCTGGGTGGCTCAGTCATTTGAGTGTCCAACTCTTGATTTCGGCTCAGGTCACGATCCCAGGGTCATGGGATGGAGCCCAACATCAGACCCTGTGTTGAGTGTGGAGGCTGCTTAGGATTCTCTCTCTCTCTCTATCCTTCTGCCCCTCTGCCCCTCTCCCCCACTCACTCACTCTCTCTCTGTCTCCCTCTCTAAAATTAAAAAATATATATATCCACTACATGAAAATGTAAAAGTTCTGGGGTGCCGACCCTTGATTTCAGCTCAGGTCATGATCTCATGGTTTGTGAGTTCAAGCCCCACTTTGGGCTCTGCACTGTGTCAGCACGGAGACTGCTTGGAATTCTCTTTCCCTCTGTCTCTCTGCCCCTACCCCACTCTCCCTCCCTCTCTCTCTCAAAGTAAATAAACTTTAAAAACATTATTAAAAAAAATAGAAAAGTTCTAAAATACCAGCAATCTTCTCTTCATCAATGAGCTAAAGATACATTCAGATAGTAAATGGGACAAACCCATTTACTTTCCCTGAAATTATAAAATTGTGAAGTATTTTGCTTCTTTTTTTGTCCTTTTTTTTTTTTGGTAGGTGAAGTTCACTTTAGTTCTCAGTTGTTTTCAATTTTTCTATTTCCCTGTTAAAAATGTTTTCATATTATCTCATCACTCTCCTGAGATAAGGAATTGCCATTGGAAAAACAAATTGCTGTTGGACAAAATGTGATTCCAACCCGAGAAAGTTTTATATAACTTAAGGGTTGTGCTTAGTAAAATTTTATCACTTGCTTCTTTAAGAAAATTTAGATACTATAAATTTAGCCTCTAACCTTCTTTGACATAATCTTCATTCTCATTTTATGACATCGTCTCTTCTGTTTTATTTAACGGTTTAATAGAGTCATGTTTGAAACCGGCTGGAAAGCAATTTCAAGAAATGGTTTACAGGCTACTTTTAATGGGCAGTGTTACAGTATTTATTGCCCTCGGATATAGCATTATTAATATTATTAAAAATCATTTGTTGATTGCTGGAGGCTGCACTTGGAGCTATGTGAGACATAAAGACACTGTAATCGCTGCCCTATGCCCTGTATCTGGCAAATAAAAACGATATGTTTCTATATGGTTTCTCTGGCTTCTCCCTCTGATGTTTTCCCCTTTAGGGAATGGACGTTATTGAAAGTGAGGTGATGCCTTTTCACCTTATTTTTTATTGGCTCTCTTCCCATGAGTCTTAGGTTCCTTGGCAGTCAAGTTGAACTTGCTAAGAGGAAACTACTCCCTATGAGCAGTGAGGTATACAAGTGACCTCTGCAGACACATTTCGGTGATTCATGATCCCAGGACCTGCATTACATTCCATTGCTCATGTTTGCAAGCGAGTGTTGGAAATAACCTTGGAGGTTCGAACCATTCAAAACTCACTGGAAGAGAAATTTCCCCACAGGAAGGAGATAAAGGGATTTCTTCCGGAACGTTGGCAAGGACACTTGACAAACTCCGCTCCCAAGCAAAGGAGCGTTGCCTTTTGTCAGCTCGCTCATGCCTACTGTACCCTTCTGTTCTCTTCAGGCCAGTTTACTGGACCATCCAAAGGCAGGTTCCATGGCTGGTGTTCTCTGTGCCAAAGGTCTTGCCCCTTTTGTACCCAATTCCAGCTGAAAGCACAGTTAGTAGAGATAGTTTTCCTGCTCCTGAGGAATAAAGGGAGGAAGAATGGAGGAAAGGAAGAAGGGAAGGAAAGAAGGAAGGAAGGAAGGAAGGAAGGAAGGAAGGAAGGAAGGAAAGAAGGAAGAAAGGAAGGAGGAAGGAAGGAAGGAAAGAAGGAAGGAAGAAAGGAAGGAGGAAGGAAGGAAGGAAGGAAGGAAGGAAGGAAGGAAGGAAGGAAGAAAGGAAGGAGGAAGGAAGGAAGGAAGGAAGGAAGGAAGGAAGGAAGGAAGGAAGGAAGAAAAGAAAGAAGGAAAGAAGTTACAGTTAGGCAGTCACTCAAAAGACTTTTTTCTAAAGGACTGTGCTAGGCTCTGTTGGTGGGACGGGTGGGGGTAGGAACACAGGTAAAATATAGAAGGAACCTTCCCTAACCAGAGTATGGACAATTAGGATGAAACATGTGTTTCAATAACTGAAACACAAGGTCAAAAGTGTTAAGTGCCATAGATGGAGTGCTGTGGAAATCCACAGGGGAGAACCGACGTCTTGTGGGCCCTCACACCAACTAGACGTCCAGGGAAACAAACTAAAGACACCATATTTTCCACGTTCTCTCTTTTCTCCTACTTTCCATCAATTATTTATCACAACAGGAGCAGATTCTTAGCAGTAGAAAAGGAAAGGCAAGAGAATGAAGAGGGTACCAAACGTTTAAATATACAAAAAAGGGAGAGAAAGAATCTGTGAGCTCCAGATGTTTCCAAGCTCCTTAAAGGGGATAAAATATAAAAACCCTCTTTGTAGCGTTCTCCTCCTTCAGAGAAAAGGCGATAAAGACATTTTATATTGCAATTCAGCGTCCATATCACATGTGTGGGTGTGTATACACACGTCCAAAACACAAGTCTTACAGACAGTACTTGTGATGCATGTATTCTCTATTACCTATTCTGTAACTGATGGCTGGAATATAGAGGATAGGGGAAGAGAGCCAAGATGACTTCTGGTCTTTGGTTTAAGCAGCTGGGTTGAATGATGGTACCATTGACTGAGATGAAGAAAATGGGGCAGGAAATTTTTTAGAAGTTCAGAGAAAAAAAAAAAAGTCAATGAAATAAAGATTTCTGATTTGGCCATGTTGTGTTTGAATTGCTTGGTATAGTGACTCTCAATAAAAGTCTCTTTTTGATTATAACCCACAGTTAGAAATACATTTGACATCAAGACTTCCCATATTTACATATGCACGTGTAAAAGAGAGTGTGGGGAGTCTGGGTGGTTCAGTCGGTTAAGCGTCCGACGTCAGCTCAGGTCATGATCTCACGGTCTGTGAGTTCAAGCCCCACGTCGGGCTCTGTGCTGACAGCTCAGAGCCTGGAGCCTGCTTCGGATTCTGTGTCTCCCTCTCTCTGCCCCTCGCTTGTTCACTCTCTCTCTCTCTCTCTCTCAAAAGTAAGTAAACATTTAAAAAAACAAAAACAGAATTAGTAACTACCAGGGACATGTGGGTGGCTCTGTTGGTTAAGTTCGACTCTTGATCTCAGTTCAGGTCTTGATCTCAGCATCATGAGTTCAAGCCCTACGATGGGCTCCGCGCTGGGTTAGTTTTAAGCCTACTTAAAAACAAAAAAACAAAGCAAGACAAACAAAATAATAATTACTGCCAGCATTTGTCTTGTTTGCTTCTAGGTGTTTTTTTTTTTATTTTATTTTTTATTTTTTTAAATTTACATCCAAATTAGTTAGCATATAGTGCAACAATGATTTCAGGAGTAGGCTCCTTAGTGCCCCTTACCCATTTAGCCCATCCCCCCTCCCACAAGCCCTCCAGTAACCCTCTGTTTGTTCTCCGTATTTATGAGTCTCTTCTGTTTGTCCCCCTCCCCGTTTTTGTATTATTTTTGTTTCCCTTCCCTTATGTTCATCTGTTTTGTCTCTTCAAGTCCTCATATGAGTGAAGTCATAGGATTTTTGCCTTTCTCTGACTAATTTTACCTAGCATAATACCCTCTAGTTCCATCCACGTAGTTGCAAATGGCAAGATTTCATTCTTTTTGATTGCTGGGTAATACTCCATTGTATGTATATACCGCATCTTCTTTCTCCGTTCATCCATCGATGGACACTTGGGCTCTTTCCATACTTTGGCTATTGTTGATAGTGCTGCTAGAAACGTGGGGGTGCATTGCATGTGTCCCTTCGAAACAGCATACTTGTATCCCTTGGATAAATACCTAGTAGTGCAATTGCTGGGTCGTAGGGTAGTTCTATTTTTAATTTTTTGAGGAACTTCCATACTGTTTTCCAGAGTGACTGCAGCAGCTTGCATTCCCACCAACAATGCAAAAGAGATCCTCTTTCTCCGCATCCTTGCCAACATCTGTTGTTGCCTGAGTTGTTAATATTAGCCATTCTGACAGGTTTAAGGTGGTTTTTTTTTTTTTAATTAGGACAGGCTAATGTTTATTTTTGCTTTGATATTGATAAATAAGTTCACCAAAGACATAAACAAGATAGAAACCTTGCTTTACAATCAATGTCACTTGTTTTACAAGTGAAAAACAAACATGTAATTCATCAGTGACTCTAGTAGTTATGAAAGCCAGGGCCTCTGCTTGATAGTTACGTGAGTAATCTTTATTATTTTTTTTAATGTTTATTTATTTTTGAGAGAGAGACAGAGTGCACGCAGGGGAGGGGAAGAGAGAGGGGAAGACACAGAATTGGAAGCACGCTCCAGGCTCCGAGCTGTCAGCACAGAGCCTGACGCGGGGCTCCAATTCAGGAACCTCGAGATCATGACCTGAGCCGAAGCCGGACGCTTAACCCACTGAGCCACCCAGGCGCCCCTGTGAGTGATCTTTAAAAAGAGAAGAATGGACATGAACTTGTATTCACTTTCCAAGGCTGTCATAACAAATGACCACAAACTGGGTGGCTTATAACAACGGAAATGTTTTCTGTCCCAGTCGTGGGGGCCAGAAGGCTGAGGCCACGCTGGAGCCTGGCTGCCCTCCCTCTAGAGTCTCTGGGGGGAGAATCCCTCCTTGTCTCTTCCAGCTTCCCAGACTCCTTCTGGCCCTTCGCAGACTCTTTCCTTCTGGAACTCAGTCACATTCCAATGATTTGACTCAGGGCCTTTGTAACCGTGTTCCCTAAGCTTGGGTCACTGCTTCATTTCTGCATTAACAAATACAAAACCTCACAGACAATCCCGTCCTCTCCCTCCCTGTGTCCTCACTTTAGTCAGCACTGTTTGGTCTGTATCTTCCAATCCATACTCTATGATTTCAGACATAATTATTCCACACATCTCTTTTTATCAATAAATGACTCCTCGCTGGCTAGGGCTCTCATCTATCAAGCTGGACTCCCAATACTCCAAAGTCATGTTCTCTCTGAGCACGACAACAGCCTTTCAGAGGGGCTGATACAAATCCGTGTGGATGCTCGTGCAGGCCTCTCTGGCCCAGAATCAAAGGGTGTTACTGAGGAAGTGAAGCGGGCTCCGTGGGGAATTTAGTTCTGTGTCTATTTTCCCAGCTTAAGAGAGATCTCTTCTAAAAATAGTGGAAGCTGTTCACCATCTGCAACACGCAGCTGTGGACCCCCTATTCTGAAATGAAGGGAGCATTAGTGGGGGTGGTCATTTTCCAAGAACTGTCTTTCTTCACTAGGCAAAATGTAATGCAGATATTAACTGGTAGAAGGGTTTTCTGTGTCTTTCTCCCGTGACCAGTGGTGTGTGTAGCAGGTGTAATATTCACTCAGGGTTCTGCTAGAACCATATACAGTAGTTCCTCTGACTGTTCCTTATGGTAGGCATCCCTGAAATTACATCCATCTAAGTTGAAATTAACAGACCTGAAGCTATATTAAGCAGAGAAGGAAATTCTTAAAGTATATTAAGGTTCTTGGGGCATCTGGGTGGCTCAGTTGGAAAAGCATATGACTCTTGGTCTTGGGGTCATGAGTTCGATCCCCATGTTGGGTGTAGAGATTACTTAAATAAGTACAACTTTAAAAACTTCTTTTTTGGCAAGGGAATTAAAAGCAAAAATGGGGGTGCCTGGGTGGCTCAGTTGGCTGAGCGTCCGACTTCGGCTCAGGTCATGATCTCATAGCTCGTGAGTTCGAGCCCCGCGTTGGGCTCTGTGCTGACAGCTCAGAGCCTGGAGCCTGCTTCAGATTCTGTGTCTCCCTCTCTCTCTGCCCCTAACCCACTCGCATTCTGTCTCTGTCTCTCTCAAAAATAAATAAACATTTTTTTAAAAAAAAGCAAAAATGAACTATTGGGACCTCGTCTAAATAAAAAGCTTCTGTATTGCAAAGGAAACAATCAACAAAACTAAAGGCATCCGACAGAATGGGAAAAGATATTTGCAAATGACATATCGGATAAAGGCCTAGTATCCAAAATCTATAAAGAACTCACCAAACTCCACACCCGAAGAACAAATAATCCAGTGAAGAAATGAGCAGAAGACATGAATAGACACTTTTCTAAAGAAGACATCCACATGGCCAACAGACACATGAAAAGGTGCTCAACATCACTCCTCATCAAGGAAATACAAATCAAAACCACACTGAGATACCACCTCACGCCGGTCAGATTGGCTAAAATGAACAAATCAGGAGACTACAGATGCTGGCAAGGATGTGGAGAAACGGGAACCCTCTTGCACTGTTGGTGGGAATGCAAACTGGTGCAGCCGCTCTGGAAAGCAGTGTGGAGGTTCCTCCAAAAATTAACAATCGATCTACCCTATGACCCAGCAATAGCACTGCTAGGAATTTACCCAAGGGATACAGGAGTGCTGATGCATAGGGGCACTTGTACCCCAATGTTTACACCCCACTTTCAACAATAGCCAAATGATGGAAAGAGCCTAAATGTCCATCAACTCATGAATGGATAAAGAAGATGTGGTTTACTACATCTTGGAATACAGTGGAATATTACAATGGAATATACTTGGCAATGAGAAAGCATGAGATCTGGCCATTTGCCGCAACGTGGATGGAACTGGAGGGTATTATGCTAAGTGAAATAAGTCTGTCAGAGAAAGACAGATACCATATGTTTTCACTCATCTGTAGATCCTGAGAAACTTAACAGAAGACCATGGGGGAGGGGAAGGGGGGAAAGTTACAGAGAGGGAAGGAGGCAAACCATAAGAGACTCTTAAAAACTGAGAATAAACTGAGGGTTGATGAGAGGTGGGAGGGAGAGGGGTGGGTGATGGGCATTGAGGAGGGCACCTGTTGGGATGAGCACTGGGTGTTCTATGGAAACCAATTTGACAATAAATTATATTTAATATAAAAACTTCTTTTTAAAAAATGCTTATTAATTTTGAGAGAGAGCACACATGTGCGCACGAGTGGAGAAGGGACAGAGAGAGAGGGAGAGAGAGAACCCTAAGCAGCCTTCATGCTCAGTGAGCAGAGCCCAACACAAGGTTTAATCTCATGACTGCGAGATCATGACCCAAGCTGAAATCAAGAGTTGGGCACTCAACCAACTGAGCCACCTAAGCACCCTAAAACTTTAAAAGAACTTTAAAAAAAAAAAAAACAACACTGGGAGGGCACCTGGGTGGCTCAGTCGGTTAAGTGTCCAACTTCAGCTCAGGTCATGACCTCATGGTACGTGGGTTCCAGCCCCTCATCGAACTCTGTGCTGACGGTTCAGAGCCTGGAGCCTGCTTCAGATTCTGTGTCTCCTTCTGTCTGTGCTCCTCCCCTGCTTGTGCCCTCTCTCTCTCTCTCTCTCTCTCTCAATCTCTCAAAAATAAATAAACATTTATTTAAATTTTAAAGAAATGTTCTGCCCACTGAGCATTTCTTTAAAATTTAAATAAATGTTTATTTATTTTTGAGAGAGCACAAGCAAGGGAGGGGTAGAGAGAGGGGGACAGAGGATCCAAAGTAGGCTCTGTGCTGACAGCGGAGAGCCTGAAGTGGGGCTAGACTCACGAACTGCAAGATCATGACCTGAGTTGAAGTCAGAAGTTCAACCAACTGAGCCACGCAGGCACCCCTAAAAAATTCTTAAGAATATTAAGGTTCTTAGGGCACCTAGGTAGCTCAGTCCATTAAGCATCCGACTCCAGCTTGGGTCATGATCTCGCCCCTCAGATTCCCTCTCTTTCTGCCCCTTCCCTGCTCTCTCTCTCTCTCTCTCAAAAATAAATGAACATTAAAGAAAAAGAATATTAAGTTTCTTACAGAATCTTTGTAGGACCCAAGAGTTGTGCTTGTAGGCCACGAAGTTAGGAACAATCCCCAAAGGATGCCACGCTCCAGCATTAACATCACAGCCCTCTCGCTGACCACAGACCCTGTGGCTCCCACCAATGATGCTGGGGTGTGGATGCCCGAAGCTTCACGTTGTCCCTCCAGATGACATGTTTCTGCCAGTGCTGTCACAATGGATTCCATGCAGCTACTTCTGAGATGATGTCTTATAATGCAGCCTGGGTTACAGGGGAGACCAGGGAAGTGATGGTCTAACCTCTCCCCTGGGAAGGCAGGACATGCAGGAAGTCACCCTAACATAGGAAGACTGTCCAAAAAGTGCTGAGTGAAATTAGAATGACAATACAACAATACGATAGCACACCGACCGGCATGAACAAAATGGAAAACACTGACAACATCAGGCAATGGAACTCTCATCCACTGACGGTGAGAGCAGGAGTTGGTGCAAAATTGGAAAAAGTTGGTGCATAAGTTGGAAAATTGTTAAGCAGCATCTACTGCATCTGAAAATATGCACATGATATGATCCCGTAATTTCACCCCCAGTGTGTCTACCTAGCAGAAATGCGTACATTTGCTCGCCACAGCATACACTGGGATATTCACAGCAGCACTGTTTGTAGCTCCTCAATTAGAAACCACTCAGATGCATGTAGAATGGATATAATCAGCATTGCGAATTCACGCGATGAAAACTGTCTAACAATCAGGATGAACGTAATACTACCACTTGGATTAGAATGGATGAATCTAACAAACAATGTTGAGTGAGAGAAGCTTAGAAACAGTACATTCTGTATAATGATATCTGTATAAAGTTCAAAAACCAGCAAAACTAATCCATAGTATCAGAAATAAGAATAGCATTCACCCTTGGGGGCAGCAGTGGTCAAAGGGGCAAGGAGGTAGCATTCCGTTTCTTGATCCAGATGTGGTTACCTGGGTGCACTCAGTTCGCATTTTAGGTACTTTTCTGGAGGCATATTATATTTTAATTAAAAAACAATACAACACCATGCAACATAACACAATACAACACAATAATATAATACAATACAGGTGCTCGGGTAGCTACTAACATGACAGCTGTTCCCTATGGCAAGTGTTTTGTTAGAAGGAAAGAACATGTATCAAGTCAGGTATCACCAGAGGGAGGGAGGAAGCTGACCGCCTGGAAGGTCAAAGGGGACGGAATAACCTGGGGGAGGTCACCATGGCCTGGGCTCTGCTCCTCAGTCTTGAATGCCTACTCACCCAAGGTGACGACATTCTTTCTCAGGAGCTGACTTTCATTAACGAAAATCACTCTACTGTACAAACCCATGGCCATCCATTCATTCATTTAGAAGTAAACAATATATGACGAAGGGGTCTGATAACACATTCTCTCTGTAGACCAATCTCGAAGGCAAATCCAACCATAATCAGAAGTGTTTATTGAGCAAGAGATGGTGTGTGATGTTAGCTTCTTCCCAGAAGAAGCTTATTTTGAGAGAGAGAGAGAGAGCAAGCAGGGGAGGGGCAGAAAGAGAAGGAGGGAGAGAATCCCAAGCGGGCTCCGTGCTATCACTGCAGAGCCCAACGGGGGGCTCAATCACAAACCATGCGATCATGACATGAGCTGATCAAGAGTCGGGACTTTTAACTAACCGAGCCACCCAGGCACCCTGCCTATGTTTACTTATAATAGAAATAATTTGTTTATAAAATAAAAGTGTGTGTGTGTGTGTGTGTGTGTGTGTGTGTGTGTGTGTGTAATACCTGCACATGGTAGAAAATTCAAAAAGTATGAAAGGGTAAACAAGAAAAAAAAGAAGTCTCCTCCCCACTCTCCCAGTGGTTCACTTCTCTTTCACAAAGGCAAGTTGTTTTCAATTCCTTGTGTGTTCTTCTAGAGAAATGCTATGCATATGAATATATGTTTATAGGTTATTTTTTTCTTTATACAAAGGATAACACACCGTATACCAGACAGTCTGTAACATGCTTATAACACCTAACACTAGATCTTGGAGGTTGTAAATAAAAAGCAGTATCATCCTTTTCTGTGACTGTGTCAGTCAGGCTAGAATAGGTTAGGCTACAGTAACAAAGAGCAGTCACATATGAGGGCACCATTATCCAGATACCAAAGCCAGGCAAAGATACGCAAGAAAATAAAATTACACGATATTCCTCATGAACACAGACACCGAAATCTTTCATAAAACGCTATCAAATCAAATCAGCAATTACAAAAAAAAAAGCATACATCCTAACCAAGTGTATTACCAGTATATCTAGTATTCCAAGAATGAAAGCTTGAATTAATCCAACATCAATTAATTTGATATACTGTATTAATTAGTCAAATAAAGTAAAAAACTACATGATGATCTCCATAGAGGCAGAGAAATCCCGTACCAAGTAATGATAAAAAACCTTCAACAAACCAGATAGAAGGGCACTTCTCGATCTGCAAAAGTGCATCTAGGAGCCACCTAGGAGCTAACATGCGACTTAATGGTGTAGGGCTAATGCTTTCCTCCTAAAATCATGAACAAACCCTGACTATTACGCTTCTTTACCTCTATTCAGTACTGTACTGGAGGTCCTCACCAGTACAGGAAGGAAGGAAGGAAGGAAGGAAGGAAGGAAGGAAGGAAGGAAGGAAGGAAGGAAGGAAGGAAGGGAGGAAGGGAGCCATTCATTTTAGAAAGGAAAAAGTAAATTTTTTATCTACAGATGACATAATCCTTTATGTAGAAAACCCTAAGTAACCCACAAAGAAAAATCTAGAACTGATAAATTACTTTAGTAATATCATAGGACACAAGAGCATTATTATACAAAGTTAATTATATTTCCATATTCTGGCAACTAACTGTCTAAAGATGAAATTAAGGGGTGCCTGGGTGGCTCAGTCAGTGAAACATCTGACTCTTGATCTCGGCTTGGGTCGTGATCTCCTGGTTTGTGAGTTCGAGCCCCACATCTATGCTATCAATGCAGAGCCTGCTTGGGATTCTCTCTCTCCCCAATCTCTCTGCCCCTACCCCACTCTCACTCTATCTCTCTCAAAATAAATAAATAAACTTAGAAAAAATAAAGATGAGATGAAAACAATTCAATTTATAGTAAAATCAAAAGGAACAAAATGCTTAGAAATAAATGTATTAAAGGGAGTGACAGATATATACACTGAAAACAACAGAATATTGCTGAAAGAAGTTAAAGGCAAAATGAATAAATAGACATTATATGTTTATGGGTTGAAAGACTCCATATTGTTAAGATGGCAATTTCCCCAAAATTGATTTAATTCAACACAATTCTTACCCAAATCCCAGCGGGCTTTTTTTTTTTTTTTTCTGTAGAAATGGATGAGCTGCTCACAAAATTTATATGGAAGTACAACTAACTTTGCGGAGCCAAAACAATCTTGGAAAAGAATAACAACATTGGGGGATCCATACTGCTCAGTTTCAGAACTCACTATTAGAGCATCATGACAATGCCCCATAAGGTGTTGTGCCGGTTAGGGCAACAGAATAAGGGCAGACATGTACAGGAAGGATGTAGGATTGAGAGCACAGAGGTAAAACCCTCACATTTATGTTCCATTGGCTTTAAACAGAGGAACCTCTGTTTAAAGTCAGTGGAACAGAGTCTTTTTAGAAAACGATGCAGGGACAACTGGGTGTCTATATGCAAAAGCAAACAAGCCAGCAAACTTGCCTCATACCACACACGAAAATTAACTCGAAATTAGTCATAGGCTTAAATTTAAGAGCCCAGACTATAGGATTTCCTGAATAAAATAGAAAGGCTTTATGGCCTTGAGTTAGAGTTCTTAGATAGGATATCAAAAGCACTGTAGTCAAAGAAAAAAATGGATAAACTGAACTTCACTAAAATTAAAATTTTTTGCCCTTCAAAATATACTGTTAACAAGACAGAAAAACAAGGTATACAGACTGGGTGAAAATATTTGCAAATCGTATATCTGATAAAGGGTTTATGTACAGAATATACTAAAAACTCTTACAACTTAATAGTACAAAGATTCAACTAAAACCCAATTAAAAAATAAACAATATGAAGAGATTGATGGGACATTTCACCAATATGTAAAATGGCTGATAATTCTACGTAAAGGTGTTCAATACCATTTATCGTTAGGGAAAGACAAATCAAAACCACAGTGAGATTCCGCTTCACATCCACTAGCCATCATCGAAAAGAAAGAAATTACCGAGCACTGGAGAGGATGTGGAGGAACTGGAACCCTCTTACTTTATTATTGGGGGCGTAAAATGGTGCAGCTCTTCTGGAAAACAGTTTCTAAAAATGTTAAACGTAACTTAGCAGTTCTGCTCCCTAGGAATCTACCCAAGAAAAATGATTACACACATTGTCACCAATAATTTGGGCTTTATGTGAGTCCTGTGCTCCTGGAAAGCAGCAACTTTGAGAAATCCCTCCATCCTTTTGTATTCTGAGAAAGGCTTATGGCCTTTGCTCCCTGCCTCTGCTTAGTTCCGTCCAACCCTCCTAAAGAATCTCACAAGACCAGGAGATGACTCCCTTGTTTATCTGCCTCTATGAAATCCCAGAGCCCCTTCCTTTTCTTGGAGATGTTTCTCACTAATCAATGTTCTCCCTACGGCAATAGCCTGACTGAAATCATCTCCTTAATTGCCCAATGCATTTCGTCTCTCACATAACAGAAACTTGTGCACAGTTACTTTTGGCTGCATTATTATTGTAAGTATTATTTGGCTCAGTGGGAAGAGCATGTGGCTCTTGATCTCGGGGTTGTGGGTTTGAGCCCCACGTCGTGTAGAGATTACTTACAAATAAAATCTTAAAAAAAAACTTTGGGAAACAATCCAAATGTCCATCAACAGCGAACTGATAAACAAAATGTAGTATATCCACACAATGCATTCTATTCAGCAGTAAAGAAGTATGATATGTGTGCCACATGGATGAATCTTGGAAACACTATGCTAAGTGGGAAAAAAGCCTATGCAAAAAACTATAGACAGTATGATCCCATTTCCATAAAGTGTCCAGAAAAGGCAATTTAGGGAGATAGAAAGTAAATCAGTGGTTGCCTATGGCTGGATATGAGAAAGGGGATTGTCTGCAAATGGGCTCACGGGAACTGGGGAAGGGGGTGTTCTAAAATGTGAATGTGATGATTGCACAACTTTGTAAGTTCACTAAAAACCAGTGAACAGTATATTTACAATGGGTGAATTTCATGGTATATAAATTATACCTCCATAAAGCTGTAAAAAACAAAAAGAACATGAGATAAAATCCAAATACTTCAAAAACTATAAAAATTCACTATGAGAGCCAGTTGTATCCTAAAAGTGAAGTAGGCAACCAGATTTCTGGTGTTTAGTGTGATAGGCTCAGAGTGAGTGGAATTTAAAGGGAAATCATTACATGACTTTGGGGTTTATGTTTGATCCAAATATCTAGAACCAACTGTCAGAATCTGAGGCCCTTGCGACCATAGCCAAAGATCTATAATTGTGAATCCCATTTTATAGTCAAATAAAAAAGAATAAGAAAGGAAGGGTGCCTGGGTGGTTCAGTTGGTTAAGCGTCCGACTTCGGCTCAGGTCATGATCTCCCAGTTCCTGGGTTTGAGCCCCACATCAGGCTCTGTGCTGACAGTGGAGTCTGCTTCAGATTCTGTGTCTCCCTCTCTCTCTGTCCCACTCATGCTCTGTCTCTCTCTGTCTTAAAAATAAATAAACATGAAAACATTTTTCAAAAAGAATTAAGAAAGGAAACTGGGGGCTTCAGTGGCTCAGTCGGTTAAGCATCTGACTCTTAAGCTCAGCTCAGGTCTTGATCTCAAGGTCTTGAGTTCAAGCCCTGTGCTGGGGTTTGCACTGGGTCTGGAGCCTAGGATAAAAGATTGCAGTCAGCAATCCCACCGAAAAGAACCACTTGTTAATAACTTTTATACTTGCATTAAAAAATTGTGTTGAATCTTTTTTCATAACTTAGTTCAGTTATTTACCTATGATACTGATCCCCATGAAGTGGTCTGTGGATGTTGAATGGATGAAAAAGAGAGTTGAGAAAATGCCTTCTGTTCCAACTTTAAGAAGCTTAATTGACCTCTGTCTCCCATCTTTCCCTCCAAATGTACTCCTTTCTTTAGACCCCTCCTCCTACCACACATCTCTGCTTATTATGAATTCCCACCCAGCCTTAAAGATTCAGCTCAAATGCAACTCCACAACTCATGTCTTCTTGAGTGATAATTATTTGCGTGAGTATATTATCAGGTATGCTTGAAAATAAAGAATGGCGCCTTATTCACAGAGTAGCCTCTCGGGGACCCTGCCCTTGATAACCGGCACTACATGCTGTTGAATTGAATGGAATGTACTACCCCCTAGTGGCAGAATGGGAAAAAACCTTTAGACTTTGCTAAAGGATGTTTCCCAGTTTCTCAAACTATGGTGGGTTTTGGAGGGTTCAGTTTTTGGAATTCAGTGAAATAGAATTTTGAGAGTGATGTTCTCAAATTGGAATGTGGTGATGTTTTCACACCCCCAAAAATCAAGACTGGCTTAGGACTGTTCTTGATGGAAATTACCTTTTCTCTCTTTTTTTATTTCCCCATTTCTCCCCCATGCTTCTTCTTCCTCTCACTTTCCCCTTTTCTCCCTGGGGGCCCTTATTTGTTTGTTGTTGTTTTTTTTTTCTCATATCCACAATTTGAAAAAAATTTTTTTTCATCTTGTTCAACACTTTTCACTCCTCAGTTTTTTGAAATTGTGGTTTCCTTTGGTTTTGTTTTATATTTATTTATTTGCAATGTGATCCTATAGGAAACATCATTCTTAAAAATTTTTGCTTTATGTTCAGTTATTTCCAATGTGATCATACAGAAAGCATCATTTTTTAAAATTCTCTTTTGTTTAGTTAACACAGTGGACCAGACAGGAAATTCTGTCACGGATGTCCAGTGTCAGGGATGAAAAAGCCCTCTTCAAAGATAGTGTCTTGCATTTTAATTAACTTCTTCCCAATGTTGTTTCCTGTCTTCTCTCTCTCTCTCAACTTTTTATTTATTTATTTTTTTAGTAATCTCTACACCCAACATGGGGCTCAAACTCACAACCCCAGGATCAAGAATCACATGTTCTGAGTCAGCCAGGGGTCTCTCTCTCTCTCTTTAACACCTGAAGGAGTGTTCCTAAGATGAACTGACACAGGTAGATATTAGCATGATCTTTACTCAACCAAAAAGTAAACCGAAGCAGAGTGAGAATGAATCCTTGTCTGGGACCACAGACACTCAATCTGGTCTTTATTCCCATTGCCCATCTACTGGTGCCTCGGTCCATGTGTGAAGCAAATTTCTGAAGTATTGGCATCAAACTTCTTTACCACAATTGCTTAATAGCTATCGTTTTCTTTTAGGAGTTTATAATCACTTATTACTTTAAGCTTAGTGATACAATGAATGGAATTGTTCAAAATTCACCCGCCATGATAGCATGTTAAAGCCAAGAGAATTAGAGGCTGTTCAATCTAAATTCTTTGTTTAACAAATGATAAATGGAGGCTCAGAAGCCAAATGACTTATTTGACGTCACACAGCTTCTTTTTGGCAGAGCCAAGTTTAAGACTGAGGTCTCCCCAACTCCAGCTTATGCACTTTCCAGTGCTTTGTGCAGTCCAGCCAATGCGTGGAGGCAGTAAGGCAGGGCAGTAAGAGCCAGAACTTGGGACTCACACAGACTAGTTTTGGATCCCAGCTCTGCCGCTTGCTAAATCACCCTGGATACATTATTTAAGCATCATTTCCCTCATCTTTAAAATGGGAATAATAACAGTATTTGCCTCTTAGGATATCTAGAAGCTTAAACGAAATAGTGCATAAAAAACTCATAGGTGTTTGGCACCTAAGTCAGAGCTCAATAAATGGATGCTATTATCAGTGTCCTTTCCGGCTTCCAGTGGAAATTCAGACCCCTTGATGGGCGAAACACTGAACTGAAGAGTTTTCTAGGAAATATTTCATTAGAAAATATTCTTTTCGGGGCGCCTGAGTGGCTCTGTCGGTTAAGCGTCCGACTTTCGCTCAGGTCATGATCTCACGGTCCGTGAGTTCGAGCCCCGCGTCGGGCTGTGGGCTGACAGCTGGGAGCCTGGAGCCTGCTTGGGATTCTGTGTCTCCCTCCGTCTGCCCCTCCGCTTCTTGCACTCTGTCTCTCACATTGTCTCAAAAATAAATAAACGTTAAAAAAAAAAAAAAAAAGGAAAGAAAATATTCTTTTCTTTCCAAAGTAATGAGGTTTTCAAGGAAAGCAACAGTAATGACTTTTCATTGTCAAATGAATGGAATAGCTACCAAGCATGGACCATGTGATTGCCAGGTCTCTACAGTCTGCCTTTTTTTTTTTTTTTTTTAACCGTTTGTTTATTTTTGAGAGAGAAAGATACAGAGCAGGAGTGGGGGCACAGCAAAGAAAGAGGGGGACACAGAATCTGAAACAGGCTCCAGGCTCTGAGCCGTCAGCACAGAGCCCGACGTGGGGCTCGAACTCACGGACCGCGAGATCGTGACCTGAGCCGAAGTCGGACACTTAACCGACTGAGCCACCCAGAAGCCCCTGTCTGCCTTTTTTTTTTTTTTTAAGTTTATTTACTTAAGCAATCTCTACACCCAGTGTGGGGCTTGAACTCACGACCCCAACATCAAGAGCAACACACTCTTCCAACTGAGCCAGCCAAGTACCTCCCTATCATCTGTCATTTAACTCCCTTACTAACCCAATGAGTTAGGCATCAGAATACGCAGATGCAGACAGACAGATTAAGAAACTGGGCAAGGGTCATCCGCTCGTAAACAGCTTCATCCTGGTCCAGTGTGCTCCAAAGCATACTATTTCATTACGCTATTTTGATTCTGCCTCAAAATTTAATTTTGACATTTTCAAAATTGGGAGAATTAAAACCCAAGACTGTCAAAAATTGCACTAGAGTTAGACAATCTATCCTAATTACCAAAACTGATAAGAGATAACATCTGTCTTTGGCTTTTATGATGCCAGGAGGAGCCCTTTCAATGTTAACTAGTCTATGAAATCTCTTGAACATTCCCAAATGAAGCTCCTACCATAATTGGCTTTTAAATCCCACATTAGTCTGTTGAGACTACCATAACAAAATACCACAGAGTGTGTCACTTAAACAACAGAAATTTACTTTCTGACAGTTCTGGAGGCTGGAAGTTCAAAATCAAGGCGTTGGCGGGTTTGGTTTCTCCTGAGGCCTCTCCCCTTGGCTTATGGATGGCCCCCTTCTCCCTGTGTCTTCACGTGGCCTTTCCTCTGCGCACACACATCCTGGTCTCTGTCTCTTTATGTTGTGTCTATTTGTTTTTTTGTGGTAAAAACACTTAACGTGAGATCTACCCTCTTAACAAAGTGCAAAACATCATCAACTATAGGCACGATGTTGTACGTAGCTCTCTAGGACTTACCTTGTGGAACTGAAATTTATACCCATTGAACAACAACATCCCATTTCCTCCCTCCCTTAGCCCCTGGAAACCATTTTCCTTTCTGCTTCTGTGAGTCTATTATATAATTCACGTAAGTGGAGTCATGCAATATTTGTCCTTTTGTGACTGGCCTATTCCACTTGACATAATGTCCATCGGGTTCCTCCATATTGTTGCATATGGCAGGATTTCCTTCTTTTTTAAGGCTGAATAATATTTCATTCTATGTATATACCACATTTTCTTTCTCCATTCATGTGTCCATAAACATTTAGGTTGTTTCCATATCTTGACTATTGTGAATAATAATGTAATGCACATGGGAGTGCAGATATCTCTTTGAGACCTGATTTCAGTATTCTGGATATATACCCAGTAGTAGGATTCCTGGATCATATGGTCGTTCTGTTTTTAATTTTTTGAGGAATTTCCATACTATTTTCCACAATGGCTGTGTGAATTTACATTCCCACCAACAATGCACAAGGGTTCTCTTTTCTTTACATCCTGGCCAATACTTGGTCTCGTTTGTCTTTTTGATAATAGCTATTCTAACAGGTGTGAGGTAATATCATTGTGGTTTTGGTTTGCATTTCCCTCATGCTTTGTCATAGTGAGCGCCTTTTCATATGCCTGTTGGCCATTTGTATGTCTGCTTTGCAACGATGACCATTCAAGTGCTTTGCCCATTTTGTAATCGGTTATTTGTGTTTTTGATACTGAGTCTTAGGAGTTCCTTATATATTTTGGGTATTTGCCTCATAAAGGTATATGGTTTGCAAATACTTTCTACAATTCCACAGGTTGCCTTTTCATTCTTTGTTTTCTTTGCCCTACAAAAGCTTTTTAGTTTGATGTAGTTCCACTTGTCTATTTTTGTTTTTGCTGCCTGTGTTTTTGGCGTCATATTCAAGAAATCATTGCCAAGACCAATGTCAAGAAGCTCTCCCCCTGTTTTCTTTTAGGAGTTTTACAGTTTCGGGTCTTATGTGTAAGTCTTTAATCCATTTGAGTTGATTTTTGTGTACGGTGTAAAACAAGGGTCCAATTTCACACATTTGCCTGTGGATATCCAGTTTTCCCAATACCGTTTGCTGAAGAGGCCATTCTTTCCCTACTGTGTATTCTTAGCACCTCTGTTGAAGATTAGTTCACTGTATATGTGTGAGTTGATTTCTGGGATCTCTATTCTGTTCCATTGTTCTATATGTCTTTTTTTTTTTAAAGTTAGGTATACTCTTAATCTTATTTATTTATTTATTTATTTACCACCTCCCCCTGGCAAGCACCAGTTTGTTCCTGTATTTAGAAATATAGTTTTTTGTCTGTTTTTTCTTTTATGTCTTAAATCCCACACATGAGTGAAGTCATATGGCATTTGTCTTTCTCTGTCTGACTTAGTTCACTTAGCATTATGCTAGATCCATCCATGTTGCTGCAAATGGCAAGACCTCATTCTTTTTTACGGCTGAGTAATAGGTTATTATACATACATTCCCCATATGTACTGGAATATATATACAATTGATGGACACTATATCTTGGCTGTTACAAATAATACCACAAACACAAGGCTGCATTATCTTTTCAAATTAGTGTTTTTGTTTCCTTTGGATAAATACTCAGTAGTGGAGTTACCGGACCATGTGGTAATTCTCTTTGAGGAATCTCCATCCTGGTTTTTCCATAGTGGCTATACCAATTTGCATTCCCACCAAAGTGCATGAGGGTTCCTTTTCTTCCACATCCTTACCAAAGCTGGTTATTTCTTGTGCTTTTGATTTTAGCAGCCCTGACAGGTGTGAAGTGATATCTCATTGTGGTTTTAATTTGCATTTCTCTGATGATGAGTGATGCTGAGCATCTTTTCATATGTCTGTTGGCCATCTGGATGTCTTCTTTAGAAAAATGTGTATTCAGATTATCTGCCCATTTTTTAACTGAATTATTTGGGTTTTTTTGGTGTTGAGTTGTATACATTCTTATATATTTTGGATATTAACCCCTTATCATATGTGTCAGTTGCAAATACCTTTTCCCATTCAGTAGGTTGCCTTTTTGTTTTGTGGATGGTTTCCTTTGCTGTGCAGACGCTTTTATTTTGGTGTGGTCCCAAAAGTCTAATTTTGCTTTTGTTTCCCTTGCCAGAGGAGACATATCTAGAAAAGTATTTCTATGGCTGATGTCAAAGAAATTACTGTCTATATTTTCTTCTAGGAATTTTATGATTTCAAGTCTCACATTTAGGTCTTTAATCCATTTTGAGTTTATTTTTGTGTATGGCATTAGAAAGTGGTCTGGTTTCATTTTTTTGTATGTAGCTGTCCAGCACCATTTGTTGAAGAGACTTTTTCCCCATTGTGTAGTCTTTTGTGTGTGTGTGTGTCTGTTTTTATGCCGGTACCATACCATTTTAATTTCTGTAGCTTTGTAATATATTTTGAAATCAGAAAGTGTGATACCTCCAACTTTGTTCTTTGTCATGATTATTTTGGCTATTTGGGATCTTTTGTGTTTCCATATGAATCATAGGATTATTTTTTCTATTTCTGTAAGAGATGTCATTGGAATTTTGTTGATAATAGCACTGAATTCTACAGATCACATTGGATAGTACAGAGAGTTTAATAATACTGAATCTTCCAAGCTATGAGCATATGATGTCTTTCCACTTATTTGTGTCTTCTTTAATTTCTTTTATCAATGTCTTATGGTTTTCAGCATATCAGTTTTTCATTTCCTTGGGTAAATTTATTTCCAAGTATTTTTTTAATGTTTACTTATTTTTGAGAGAGAGAGAGAACACGGGCATGAGTAGGAGAAGAGTAGGGAGAGAAGGAGACAGAGGATCCAAAGCTGGCTCTGTGCTGATAGCAGCGAGCCCAACGCAAGGCTCGAACCCACGAACTGCGAGATCATGACCTGAGCCAAAGTCAGACATTCAAACTTCTGATCACCCAGGCACCCCTATTTCCAAGTATCTTAAATGAAATTGTTTTCTTAACTTCTTTTTTGGGTTGTTCATCGTTAGTGTGAAAAAACTGCAAGTGATTTTTGTATGTTGATTTTCTATCCTGCCACTTTATTGAATTTGTTGATAAGTTCTAACAGTTTGTGTGTGTGTGTGTGTGTGTGTGTGTGTGTGTATGTGTGTGTGATCTTTAGGGTTGTCTACACAGAAGATTATGTCATTTGTGAAGAGATCATTTTACTTCTTCCTTTCTTTTTTCTAAAAATTTTTTAAAATATTTATTTATTTTTGAGAGAGAGAGAGAGAGAGAGCGCGCGCGCACACACAAGTCGGGGAGGGGCAGAGAGAAGGGAGAGAGAGGGAGACGGAAAGTCCAAAGCAGGCTCCACGCTGTCAGCACAAATCCCGAAGTGGGGCTTGAACCCATGAACTCTGAAATCATGATCTGAGCTGAAGTTGGACGCTCAACCGACTGAGCCACCCAAGACCCCTTACTTCTTCCTTTCTTATTCGGGTGTCTTCTATTTCGTTTTCTTGCCTAATTGCTCTGACTAGAACTTCTAGGACTACACTGAATAGAAGTGATGACAGCAGCCACGTTTGCCTTGTTCCTGACCTTAGAGAAAAAACTTCCAGTTTTTCACTGTTGAGTATAATGTTAGCTGTGTGTTTTTTTTTTTTTTTTATTTTATTTTAAATTTTTTTTTTTTTCAACGTTTTTTATTTATTTTTGGGACAGAGAGAGACAGAGCATGAACGGGGGAGGGGCAGAGAGAGAGGGAGACACAGAATCGGAAACAGGCTCCAGGCTCTGAGCCATCAGCCCAGAGCCTGACGCGGGGCTCGAACTCACGGACCGCGAGATCGTGACCTGGTTGAAGTCGGACGCTTAACCGACTGCGCCACCCAGGCGCCCTAGCTGTGTGTTTTTTATACATGGCCTTTATTATATTGAGAGAGAGTCTTTCTATAACTAGTTTATTGGGAGTCTTCCATCATGAAAGTATTTCTGTGGGAGAATGAGGGCTGAGACTTTCTAGTCCACCATTTTACTAATGTCATCTCTCTTCCTTTTCTTACAATGACAGCAATCCTACTGGATCCTACACCACCCTTATGGCTTTATTTAACTTTATTTTTTTTAAGTTGATTTCTTTATTTTGATGGAAAGAGAAAGACAACACAAGTGGGGGAGGGGCAGAGAAGGAGGGACAGAGAGAATCCCAAGCAGGCTTCCACATGGACAGTACAGAGCCCAGTGCAGGGCTTGAACTCATGAACTGTGAGATTATGACCTGAGCTGAAACCAAGAGTCAGATGCTCAACCAACTGAGCCACCCAGGCGCCCTGGCCTTGTTTACCTTTAATTACTTCTTTAAAGGCCCTATCTTCAAATACAATCACATTGGGGGTTAGGATTTTAACAGGTGAATTTTGGGAAAACAGACACAATTCAGTCTATAAAAAATCCATTCGTTTTTTTACCCTCAAGGTAATAGAGTGTTTTCTATAAATACTTTGCAGTAACATGTTGATTGACAAGCATAATCATGAATCTTTTGTCCAAGTCCCCAGAATTATAAAATGGGAGAGCCAGAGGGACCTTCGAGGTCATAGTTCAGTGCCTTTATTTTTCAGCTGATGAAACTTGGAGCCAGAATCTGGAAGGGACTTGTATGGTAGTCACACATCTGGGGCCTACTGGCCCCTGTACTGGAACCCAGAACTCCTCGTGTGGTGCAGGGCTCATTTGATTGCAATGCACTTGGCTATTTCAAATCTGATTTTACATATAATATCATCCCTGCTATCACCACCTTGAATTTCACCAGTGCATTCATTTATACCTGGGCAGATTGCAACTTAGCTCATACTAAGCACTTTGCATAGAAATGCATTGTCTCAGGGCACCTGTGTGGCTCAGTCGGTTAAGCATCTGACTTTGGCCCAGGTCATAATCTCACGGTTCGTGAGTTTAAGCCCCACCTGGGGCTCTCTGCTATCAGCGTGGATCTGGCTTCTGATCCTCTGTCTCTCTCTTTCTCTGCCCCTCCCCCTCTCATGTGTGCATGTGCTCTCTCTCGCTCTCAAAAATAAAAAAATAAATATTCAACAAAAGAACTTAATTAAAAGAAAAGAAATACATTGCCGCATTAAGGCCCCACTGCAGCCCTCTGAGGGAAACCATAGTATTTCCTCATTTTATAGGTAAGGACCCCTGAGAGGTTAAGTCACCCGCTTCCGTTTCTCCAGCTGTTGAAAGAAACGGCCTGAAGTGAACGTGGATTTGAAGGTCTGTGTGCTGGTTCACTGAATATCTCGTGTGTTTGCTCACTCTGAAAGCTGATTCATCACCTCTCTCTGTTCCCATTATGACTTATCACTGGAGGTCCAACAACACGTGGCCAACGAAGAAAACTACAGACCCTCCCAGAGCATGGGGAAATGATTCTGCTTCTGCTGTAAGACAGGCTTGCTGGGGAGAGCAAAGAGTCCTGCATGGCAGGGCCAGGGCACTCGGGGCACATGGGCTAGAGGATATTTACAGTTATTAAGATTATAAAAATAATCTGTCCATGACTTTAAAAAAAAATCTAAACAATATAGAAAACTATAAAAGAAGAGTAAATTCTCTCATCTTCCTGACCCATCCCCAACTGTATTCCTCAGAGGTAATTATTGCTACTTTTCAGTATGCATTCAGAAATATATTTTAGGCCCATGTATAATATATGTAAATTATGGTGTAGGATAATACTATACTTCTTGTTCAGCAATGTACTTTTTAATCTCTTAACAGTGCTCCTTTGACATGTTTTCATATTAATATATAGTTATTAATATATAGAGAATATATATCTCATTCTTCTTAATGATGGCAAAATATTTCATTGTAGGGATAGGTATATCCTGTGATTTATTTTATTATTCCTATAGTAGACTGAATAATGCCCCTCCCCCCCAAATGTCCATATCCTAATCCCTGGAACCTGTAAATGTTCTCTTATTTGAAAAAAAAAAAAAAGTCTTTGCAGAGGCGACTGAGTTGGGGATCTTGAGATGGGGGTATTACCCTAGATGATCTAGGTGGGCCCTAAATGAATCTCAAGTGTCCTTCTAAGACAAAGGCAGACAGAAATTTGACACCATCAGAGGAGGAGGTGATGTGAAAACAGAGGCAGGGATTGGAGTGTTGCAGCCACAGGCCAGCAAATACCAGCAGTCATTCAGAAGCTGGAAGACGCCAGGCCCGGGTTCTCTTCTGGAGCCTCCACAGGAAGTACAGCCTTGCTGACACTTGATTTCAGACCAGTGATATTGATTTCAGTCTTCTGGCTTCAAGGACTGTGAAGGAAGAAACTTGCATTCTTTTAAGCCACCAGGTCTGTGGTCATTTGTTACAGCAGCCACAGGAAACAAACACAGTTCTCTGAATGGTGGACGCTTAGGGTGTTTCCACTATTATGAATAGGAGGTATAAGAAATAGCCCGTATATGTAGCTTCACCCACTGTACAATCATATTTGTGGGACAGATCCCAAGAAATGGAATATCAGAGGCAAAGGATACAGACATACAAAATACTTCATCAGGGATCACCTGGGCGGCTCAGTCGGTTAAGCGTCGGACTTGGGCTCAGGTCATGATCTTGCCGTTCACGAGTCTGAGCCCCGCATTGGGTTCTGTGCTGACAGCTCGGAGCCTGGAGCCTGCTTCAGATTCTGTGTCTCCCTCTTTCTCTGCTCCTCCCCTCCTCATTTTCTGTCTCTCAAAAATGAATAAACGTTAAAAAAAATTTTTAAAAAAAGACTTCATCAGGCCTAAGGAGAATATTTTATTTCCACACGGATTCATGTACTGTATGACAGAATGTGTGTCTTTGACTTTATAGCTTTAAATATGTCTATCATAAAACAATAAAGACTAGAGCCAAGTGGCCTACCCCCTCAATTCAGGAATCAACTTAAAGAACAAAATAAACATGAAAAAATGAATCAAAATGAGGTAATAAATAAAGATAAAAATCAGTGAAATAGTGAATAATAACAAAACCAGAAGAGTATTTTAACATAGCTAGTGTTTCACCAATATAAATAATTAGATAGACAAACCCCTAGAAAGACTGAGAAAGGGAGAAAACATGTAAATAAACAAATTCCAAAGTGAAAAGAAGGAAATCAAATAAAACAGAGATTTAAACACACAATAAAAGTATATAAAAATATAGAAGGCAAAAATTAACTGGAGAAGCAGGAACCTTGAACAGACGTACGGATATCTTGAGAAAAAGTATCTTGAAGATCTCCTCCTTTGCACATTAAAAATCACAGGCCCAGATGGCTTTATGAATGTATTCCTCCAATCTCTCAAGGAGTATTCAATTCTCATTTTATACAAGTTGTTCCAGAGAATGGAAAAATAAGAAAATCTGCTTGACTCATCTTCTGAGTCTAGTATAAACTTGATTCCAAATCCGTATCAGGAGACTAGGAGAGAGGACATTTCTAGTTCTGTGTAGATATAATTGTGGTAGTTCTGATATTTTCCAGTCCTCCCCCAACTTTCTGGGAGTGTAGTGGTATTGCATTTTTTAGCCCGCTTGAGCTTGGGGGGGAGGGGGGGGCTCTTAAATTCTGACCAATTATTTATGATTTTCCATGGTGCATGACTTCTAGGCTGGCGCATTTCATGGCTGGTCTGAGACCCCTTAGGGTCTCTTCGCCTTTGTCGTGGCGGCCAGCAATGCGTGAGATGGCAGTTGCCCCCCGCCTGGGTCTCTGAATGACTACGACGAGCAGAATCGCCTCCTGCTGACTTGTGAGAGACAGATAGCATATGTGGAAACTTAAACCTTTGCTATTTTAAGCCATTGTGATTTGGGGGATTCTTACTGCAGTGTCATCTAGTGCGTCTGGGCCAACACAGTTGCCAATTAACGCTCACTATCCATTCCAACAGCCTCCCCGTACGCCCACCCATACTGCAAAATCCAGAACATGAAATACAACCCTTTTTAGTCTCCTTCGTGGCTGGCGTCCTCGGTGTGATGAAGCTCCACCGGTTAGATGTGCTTGAACGAAATGTCAAAGCGCCAAGTGTGGGGCAGGCCCTCTTCCTACGCTCTTGCTCTTGCTTTGCCTAGCGTGGTCATGGTGACGTTCCTGGTGCAGCATTGAGGTCACTAGTCACTAGCTCGTATTCTAGGGTCCAGCCACTAGCTTTGTGGCGTCAAGAGACCGCTGTGACGGTGACAGCAGCTTCTTGCTGTGTGGATCGCGGCCCCAGGAGAGGTCTGGCGGCCAGCTCTCCGTCCTCCCTCCGCATCCATGGCAGTGGTAACAGCTCTCTGATCTGCTCTGAAAGTCTATTCCGGAGTCTCAGCCTAGAGCTTGCTTCTCCATCCCTGTTAATGACTTTATAAGCACCCAGTTCCCTATATTTAAGCCCTTTCTGTTTACGTGATTTCCTACGTGCAGTTAAACCTTGACTAATTTAAGGCCTACCTTCAGAAAAAATTCTGAATTAAATATTAGTCAACTAAATCTAACTCTGTGTGTGTGTGTGTGCGTGTGGGTCTGTGTGTGTGTGTGGGGGGGGTCTGTTTATATCTACACCGCACATATACACATGCATAATGCAAGGATGCTTCAACATTGGAAAATCTCTGTATGCAACTGACTCTATTAATGGGCTATAGGAGAAAAATCATTAAATATCATAATACAGGGGGCGCCTGGGTGGCTTGGTCGGTTAAGCGTCCGACTTCGGCTCGGGTCATGATCTCACAGTCCGTGAGTTCGAGCCCTGCATCGGGCTCTGTGCTGACAGCTCAGAGCCTGGAGCCTGTTTCAGATTCTGTATTTCCCTCTCTGTCTGCCCCTCCCCTGTTCATGCTCTGTCTCTCTCTGTCTCAAAGATAAATAAACGTTAAAAAAAATTTTTTTAAATAAAAAAAAATATCATAATACAGAAAAAAAAACACATTTAATCAGATTAAACAACTCCTATGATAAAAACTCTCAGAAAACTAGGAATAGATGGTGATTTTATTTTGATAAAGGCTATAATTATATTAGTTAGGGTACAGTGAACTGCTACAAGAAAAAGTGGTTTAAAAAACAACTTCTCTCAGGGCACCTGGGTGGTTCAGTCGGTTAAACGTCCAGCTTCAGCTCAGGTCATCATCTCATGGTTTGTGGGTTCGAGTCCCACATTGGGCTCTGTGCTGACAGCACAGCTTCAGGTTCTCTGTCCCCCCTCTCTCTGCCTCTCCCCAGCTTGCACTCTGTCTCTCAAAAATAAATAAATATTAAAAAACAAACAAACAAACAAACAGCTTTTTTCTTTCTCACTTAACCATCTCACTGTGAGCAGCACAGGTCAGGGGGATGGATGGCTCTGTTCCATGTCGTCATCCAGGGTTCCAAGTTTCTTCCAAGTTACAGTTCTGCCATTCCATAGGGATGTCATTGTCTTCTGTGGAAGCTAGGTGGCTGCCATGACCAGGTTCCAGCTGTTAGGAGAAAAGACATCACGAAGGAGGCGTGAGAATTGCCTTAAGTCCCAGACCCAGAATGACTCATATTTCACATTCCAGGGATGTTAGTTTAGACACGTGGCCTCATCAAACTGCAAGCAAGTCTAGGAAGTGGGCCAAGCCCTAACTCAGCTGCCATGTGTACATCAACCATTATGCACCATTCCAGGGTTGCTGGGCTAGGCCCACCTTAGTCATTTGCAAGGGTACCCTTGGCGACAGCTCACGTCATTCCCGGGACCTTCAAGACTTAGAGGTGAAAAGAGAGGACCTGAGTGAGTCATGGTGAGTCATGACCTGGAATTTTTTGAAGTCATGCTCGGTAGGGCTGCTTCCATGCTCCAAGGAGTCCCTACGTGTATATGGGCCACGTTGGCTGGTTTCCTAGGAGCTACTGAGGGGGCTGAGGGATGAATCCAAACACGAAGGGGGTAAGGCATCCCGGGCTGACCTCCAGCACTGGGAGAGAGGACATGGCAGGATACCAGCAGAAACAGTGCCCCCTTCTCAACCCTATCAGACTGCTTTGTGCCTCAGTCGTTTCAAACCTTCCCTCTGGAAGCAAGCTGCAAAATCTGAGCAGCCGCTGTGGTGAAGCATTCCTCGATCACTCCCCCCTTCTCCTACCTCACTTCCTTGACTTTCGCTTCCCTAGGGTTGCTCGTCTCCCCACTAGAGTGTTGGCACGTAAGCTTTAGCTCTGGTATCCCCAGCACTGGGGAGACCGGAAGGCCAGATTAGGGTGAACAACTAGGAGTCTCTATATCCAAGGCCCACAGAAAGCATCTTGTACAAAGGAAGAACTATCTTTTCCTTTCCTTTTTTTTTTTTTTTTTAATCGAAGTGTGATTGACACACGATACATTAGTTTCAGGTGTGCAACGTAGGGATTCTACAACTCTACATGTTATGCTGTGCTCACCACAAATGTAGCTACCATCTGTCACCATACAATGCTATCATAGTATCATCGACTGTATATATTCCCTGTGCTGTGCCATTCTTCCCCATGACTTGTTCATTCCATAACTGGAGGCCTGTACCTCCCATTCCCCTTCACCCATTTTACCCATCCCTCCAGTTTGTTCTCTGTATTTATGGGTTTGTTTCTGCATTTGTTGGGGTTTTTGTTTTTTAGATTCCACATATAAATAAAATCAAGTGGTACTTGTCTTTCTCCATCTGAGTTATTTCACTCAACATAATACCCTCTAGGTTTATCCATGTTGTTGAAAATGGCAAGATCACATTCTTTTTTATGGCTGAGTAGCATGCCATTGTGTATATATTTTACATCTTCTCTATCCATTCATCTATTGATGGACACGTGGGTTGCTTCTTCATCTTGGCTCTTGTAAATAATGCTGCAGTACACGAAGGGGTGCATTCTCTTTTGGAATTAGTATTTTTGTTTTCTTTCATAAATAGTCGTGGAATTACGGGATTATATGGTATTTCTACGTTTAATTTTTTGAGGGACCTCCATACTATTTTCCACAGTGAGTGCACCAATTTGCACTGCACAAAGACTCCCTTTTCTCTACATCTTCGCCAACACTTGTTGTTTCTTGTCTTTGTTATTCTAGCCATCCCAGTCGGTGTGAGATGATAGCTCAATGTGGTTTTGATTTTCATTTCCCCGATGATTAGTGATGTTGAGCGCCTTGTCACATGCCTGTTGGCCATCAGTATGTCTTCTTCGGAGACATGTCTGTTCAGGTCCTTTGTCCATTTTTTTAAATGTTTATTTATTTTGAGAGAGAGTGTGCATTGATGCACACGCATGGGTGGGGGAGGAGCAGAGAGAGAGAAGGAGAGGGAGAATCCCACGCAGGCTCCGTGCTCAGTGTGGAGCCCAGCTCAAGGCCCCATGTCACCACTGTGAGATCATGACTTGAGCTGAAATCGAGTGTTGGACGCTTAACTGACTGAGCCAGCCAGGTGCCCCCCTCTGTCCATTTTTAAATTAGATTATTTGGGGGATTTTCTTTCGAGTAGTATAAGTTCTTTATATATTTTGGTTATGAACCTGGATTTGGATATATCATTTGCAATATCTTCTCCCATTCAGTAGGTTGCCTTTTTGTTTCGTTGATGGTTTCCCTCACTGTGCAAAAGCTTCTTATTTTGATGAATTCCCAATAGTTTATTTTTGCTTTTGTTTCTCTTGCCTCAGGAGACATACGTAGAAAAATGTTGCTAGGGCTGATGTCTGAGAGATTACTACCTATGTTTTCTTCTAAGAATTTTATGGTTTCAGGTCTCATGTGTAGGTCTTTGATCTAGTTGGAAGGTTGTTTTTTGTGGGGTTTTTTTTGTAGGCTCACAGTGTAAGAAAGTGGTCCCGTTTTCTCAGAACCATTGATTGAAGAAACTGTCTCCTCCCCATAGTATGTTCTTGCTTCCTTTGTTGTAGATTAAACCCACCATGTAAAAGTGGGTTTATTTCTGGGCTACCTAATCTGTGACATTGATCTCTGTGTCTATTTTTGTGCCAGTGCCGTACTGTCTTGCCTACGACAGCTTTGTAGTGTATCTTTAAATCTAGGATTGTGATGCTTCCAGCTTTGTTCCTCTTTCTCAAGACTGTTTTGGCTGTTCAAGGTCTTTTGTGATTCCATACACATTTTAGGATTATTTGTTCTCGTTCTGTGAAAAATACCATCAGTAGTTTGACAGGGATTGCATTGAGTCTGTAAATTGCTTTGAGTAGCACGGACAATTTAAGAATATTAATTCTTCCGGGGCACCTGGGTGGCTCCATTGGTTGAGTGTCCGACTTCGGCTCAGGTCATGATCTTACAGTTTGTGAGTTCAAGCCCTGCATTGGCTCGTTGCTGTCAGTGTGGAGCCTGCTTCGGATCCTCTGTCTCCCTCTCTCTCTGTCCCTCTCCTGCTCACGCTTTCTCTCCCTCTCTCAAAAATAAATTAAAATTAAAAATTTTTTTAAATATTTTTTTAATGTTTATTTATTTTTGAGACAGAGACAGAGCATGAGCGGGGGAGGGGCAGAGAGAGAGAGGGAGACACAGGATCCAGAGCAGGCTCCAGACTCTGAGCCGTCAGGACAGAGCCCGACACGGGGCTCGAACTCATGAACTGCGAGATCATAACCTGACCCGAAGTCAGATGCTCAACTGACTGAGCCACCTAGGCACCCCCAAATGAAAATATTTTAATAATTAAAAAAAGAATATTAATTCTTTCAATTTGTGAACATGTATCCAATGCACTCCAAGAAGTATTCCAGCCAGATTTGTTGGGATCTCTACCATCTTCTAAAATGTCCAAGAAAAGGGACGCCTGGGTGGCTCAGTGAGTTAAGCATCCGACTTCGGCTCGGGTCACCGTCTCACGTTTCGTGAGTTCAAGCCCTGTGTCGGGCTCTGCGCTGACAGCACGGAGCCTGCTTGGGATCCTCTCTCTCCCTCTTTCTCTGCCCCTCTCTGACTCATGCTTTCTCACTCTCTCAAAATAAAGAAAGAAACTTTAAAAAATAATAAAAAATAAACAAAATGTCTAAGAAAGGATGCATGTCCAGGAATATCTAGATTCATCTTGAAATAAAGAAGAGCGAACAAGGAAAACTCACCTTCCCAGATATCAACACATACTATAAGGCCATAGTAACAAAAGCAGTATGGTAATTGTGGGTGAATAGACTAGCCCAATGGGATAGAGCAGAGAACTCGGAAATAAACCTTTGTGTATAGGAAAGATGATCAAGTTGGCACCACACCAACTATAGATGGACTAAATTCCTAAGGAAAGATAAAACTATCAAGTTAAAAGAAGAAAATGTCGGAGAGTGTCTTTGTGATGAGGGGTTGAAAGATTCCTTAAGCAAGACCACACCAACCACAAGGCAAAATAGTTAATGGATTATATTTCATTTAGATTAAGAGTTTATTTTAAATAGGCAATGGGGGGGGGGGGGGGGCGCCTGGGTGGCTCAGTCGGTTAAGCGTCCGACTTCAGCCCAGGTCATGATCTCACAGTCTGTGAGTTCGAGCCCCGCGTCGGGCTCTGGGCTGACGGCTCAGAGCCTGGAGCCTGCTTCGGATTCTGTGTCTCCCTCTCTCTCTGCCCCTCCCCTGCTCATGCTCTGTCTCTCTCTGTCTCAAAAATAAATAAAAACATTTAAAAACATTTAAAAAAATAATAAAATAAATAGGCGATGGGGATTAAGGAGTGCACTTGTCGGGATGAACACTGGGTGCTGTGTGGAAGTGTTGAATCATTACATTGTACATCTGAAACTAATATTACGCTGTATGTTAACTAGAATTTAAATAAAAACGTTAAAAAAGGGAATTTATTTTAAGTAAACACAATAGATAAAGTTGACAATTGGGTTACAGATAGGGAGATTTTTACATCATTAAAAAATGACACAAAATGATCCCGGGTGGCTCAGTTAGTTAAGCATCCAACTCTTGGTTTTGGCTCAGGTCATGATCTCACAGTTGTAAGATTAAGCCCTGTGTCAGGCTCTGTGCTGGGCATGGAGATTCTCTCTCTCCCTGTCTCCCTGCCCCTCCCCTACTCATGTGTGCTCTAAATAAATAAATAACCTTTTTAAAGAGTGACACAAATAATATCTAGATTATAAAGTAGATCCAATAGAAAAATGCACAAAGGTTATTCGTAGGGAATATCTAAATGGCTAGCTCGACTTCATTAGGTGACTAAGACATGCAAAATAAAATGAAATAACCACTTTAGAGCTACTAAGCTGGCAAACATCAGGGGAGAGAGTCAGACAATACCAAGTGTGGGTCTCTGGAAAGCAGTTTGCCAGTATTCAGGAACCTTGCATATACCCCACGACCCATCCAGCCTGCTCCTGGGTAAGTAAATATGCCAGAGAAACTTGCTCACAACCCCTGAAGGGACAGGTCCATGGGCGTGCATCTCAGCCCTCGTGTGGTGGTGGGAAAGTTGCAGACAACCAGGCTTTCATCGACAGAGGAATGGAACATGTGCTATGGACTAGATACAGCCTATGAAATACTTTCCAGCAGTTAGGTGCTATGAATTAGGTATGCACGTGTGCCATAGATAGATCTTAAAATCAGAGCATTGGCTGAAAGAAGCAGATTAAGATCTGTGGCTTCCTAGGTCACGATCTCGCGGTCCGTGAGTTCGAGCCCCGCGTCAGGCTCTGGGCTGATGGCTCGGAGCCTGGAGCCTGTTTCCGATTCTGTGTCTCCCTCTCTCTCTGCCCCTCCCCCGTTCATGCTCTGTCTCTCTCTGTCCCAAAAATAAATAAAAAACATTGAAAAAAAAAAAAAAGATCTGTGGCTTCCTAACATCATTATGTGGCCATGATGATATGACCTCCGTATATTCTTACAAGGATACCAACATATGCAAGAGTACTTATCAAGTCCATTAAAGTGGGTGTCTACAAGGAGGGAGAAGTATAGGGGTGGGAACGGAATGGGAGAAAAAACCCAGAAGACTGATGATGGTAGGCGCTGTGGGTAAAAGCGAGGAGTAAAATTAACTCAATTTTCTGCACCTGCTTTCTAAAAACAAACACATTTTTAAAATTCTAGCTATCGTGGGGCACCTGGGTGGCTCAGTCGGTTGAGTGTCTGACTTCGGCTCAGGTCATGATCTCGCGGTCCGGGAGTCCGAGCCCCGCGTCGGGCTCTGTGCTGACCGCTCAGAGCCTGGAGCCTGTTTCAGATTCTGTGTCTCCCTCTCTCTCTGACCCTTCCTCCTTCATGCTTTGTCTCTCCCTGTCTCAAAAATAAATAAACGTTAAAATTAAAAAAAAAAAAATTTTAGCTATCGTGTGTGTGTGTGTGTGTGTGTGTGTGTGTATCCTGCATCGTTCTAGGGGCTCAACACACAATTTGAATGATTTGTTCATGTACCTATTGCTCTGCAAGTGTGGCTCTCAAGAGCAGCACCCATGCTTTCTTCTCCGTTATTCTTTCGGTATATCTGGCACAGAGCAGGGTATAAATCATTTTGCTGAATGAAAGCTTGAGCCCTCTGAAAACCAACTTACACATTCTTCAAAAGCTTAGCAACGTAGAAGAACCAAAGAATGTGATGCCTAGAAACAAGACTTTCTTTTTCTTTTTAATTTTTTAACATTGATTTATTATTTTTGAGAGACAGAGAGAGACAGAGCATGAACGGAGGAGGGGCAGAGAAAAAGAGAGAGAGACAGAGAGACAGAATCCAAAGCAGACTCCAGGCTCTGAGCTATCAGCACAGAGCCCAATGCGGGGCTCGAACTCATGGACTGTGAGATCATGACCTGAGCCGAAGTCGGGCGCTTAACCGACTGAGCCACCCAGGCAGCCCTAGAAACAAGCTTTTCTAATTCTCCTACTGCATATTTATTCCCAAGGCTCAAGATTAAAAAGCAAGTAGTTGTTTTTGCCCTTGTTTTCTGTCTCCCCTCACTGGCTCCTTGCCTTTTCCTCTTGGTTCCCAGCGTTCTCTGGTTGTCCTCTCTATTTAGGTGGGAAAGTCCGCAGACAATGGAATTAATGTGTAATCCTTCCTGGTTGGATAAGTGAGAGGGCAGGAATTTGCCTATCACTGCAATAATCCAGCAACAGCAGACCAGTAAAATATACTGCTCCCTGCTTGAGGCTCTCCTGTGGGTCCGCATTGCTCTCTGGATAAAGTGTCTACGTGACATTCAGGTCCTTCCACATCTGCTCCACGGTCAGAGAGACCTGGCCCCTTGCTTTTGCCACTTTAAGTGATAAGATGTACTTCTTTGACGAGGGGTACAACCATGGTCGCTCCTTTTAGTTTTTAAATGTCAATAATAAATGACTGCAAACAAAGTAGTTGAAGTGAAAACTAAGTACGGAAAGAATTTAAAATGTGTTCTCGTGCCCGTCTCCTGAGTTGGCAATTGGTTGCAGTCGCCAGGTCCGTCGTCGTCGGGCGTGCTCCTCCCTGCTCTGCTGTAAGTCACAGCTCCTTTTATCGCCGTTTCCCAAACTCAGCAGTCTGGCAGAGAACAACCACCCTGCCAGCGTGAACAGGCCACAAAGCCCTCTCAGCAGTAACCCCTGTGTGGGGAGTTTCCACTCTGTCCCTCCAGATCCACTGTTTTCCCTTCTCCACCCTGCTTCACGCCCTGGCAGGCTGACCTCTTGGGAAAGCAACACTGGGCCTCCTTGCCCTCCGCTTCTGATTGGGTTCGGCCAGTGGAGAATTAGCCTGCTTCAATGTGGCATGCATTCTCTACCAGGACCCGGAATGATACAAGCCTTGGTCCAATCAGGTTCTCTCCTTGAAGGCCACCCCATTTCTTTGTGGCAGTTTGATCTCTAGAGTCTTGCTGTCCTTTCCCGCAACACAGCTTTGGTTGAAGGCCAGCCTGGTTCTCCTGAATAATCTCAGGAAATAGGAGAGAAAAGCTCGAGGGAAAGTCTACAACTGTTTGCGCTGCTGGAATCGGCTTTGCTAAATAAGCAGGTGCCCTGGGAAATGGCAGCCTGAATGGGATTCCCCTTGGCACTCTCCCCCTGTGGGGCTGCTTGCCTTTCATTTGTACGTACACAGGAAGTCCACTCAAAGAACTGTTCCCTGGACAAGGACACGTGCTCCAAGGGGACTAGTGCTTTCCACCCGGATGTGGGGGAGTCCTGGTATCAGTTGCTGTTCTCCCCACCCCGGGTTCCAGACACTCTGTTGATTCACCTTCACCAATACTTGGAATTCCTCCAATTTGCTCCCCTCTCCCCCATTGTGTTTGCCTGTGTCCTTGCTGTACTGTAACCCTCTTCCACACCTTCCTTTAGCTAACTTCTGCTTTTCCCAGCAGGGAGGTCTGCCTCCTACAGGCAGCCTTCCTTCACCTAACTAGTTAAGTCTAAATTAAACCCCCTAATATAGTACCTTCTCACACTGTGTTGTAATGACCCATTTGTCTCTTCCACTGAGACGTGAGAAAGTAAAAATTAGGTTGGACTTTCAAAATTTGCCTGGCCATTCATCAGGCTGGAATAAAAGACGCAGAAAAAAATATGAGTTCCAAAGTTAACAATAAATATTTCTCTCAGGGACACTGCGCCTGTAAAGTATCTCAAAAATCCCTTCTTGGAGTGAGTACTGCTTTCTTACTCATGGAGAAACTTTTCTCTGAGATCACAGAACATCAGAAGCTTTGCTGTTTGGAATTGTGTTAGTAAGAATGAAACATGCACTTCAAAAAAGGAACGATAATAGGGGCGTCAGTTGAGCATCTGACTTCAGCTCGGGTCATGATCTCGCGTTTTGTGGGTCCGAGCCCCGCGTTGGGCACTGTGCTGACAGCTCAGAGCCTGGAGCCTGCTTCGGATTCTGTGTCTCCTCCTCTCTCTGCCCCTCCCATGTTCATGCTTTGTCTCTCTCTGTCTCTCAATAATAAATAAATGTTAAAAAAATTTTTTTAAAAAGAGGAACGATAATTATGTGAAGTGATAAAGGTGTTAGTTAAAGCTATGGGGGGGTGGGTAATCATACTGCAGTGTATAGATGTACAAATCAACAAACACGTTGTCTACCTTAAATTCACACAATGTAATATGTCAATTATAATAAACAATTTTTTTTAAAAAAAGGAAACATCCCACTCTTGCCCGGAGGGGTCAAAGTCATTGACATAGGGAGATAGCCTCCATTTGCAACCCAGGTGCCAAGCTTCGGATCAGAGGTTTCCCTGCAAGATTCCAGAGCTATTGTAACTTTATTGTTTTCAAGGAAACAGGTCCCTTGGTCCATTTCATAGTCCAGGACTTCTTATGATGCCTTTGTGCACAGCTTTGCTTTTCCCTGAGTTATCAAAATACTGCTTTGTTTACGTTCAACCTAAACTCCTCCCTTCCTCCCAATCTCTAGCCCTGTCTTTTCCTTTATTTGGTGGACACCCTGCGGTTGCCCTGGTGTGCAGTTCCTCGGCAATATGTCAATGAACTTGACTTCATCACACTGAGGTTTGTTCCTGGTGGTCTCAGGCTGATTAAGTTAAGATAGCAGTTCGTCACAGCACCTACTAAGAGCAGCAGCTGTGAAATGGGTGAATGAGTGAGTGAGTGATCCATCCCCCTAGCAAGACTAGCGTGAGGCAGGAAGTGTGCCCACGGCTCTACCCAAATTGGATGGTTTAGGTCAAGATCTTGGAGTCCCAGCGATGTCCGAAGCCCAGCTTGCCGTTTTACTAAAGCTTGTGATCAGGATAGGTTTCTTACTTCTATGACCTTCAATTTCCTCATCTCCAAAGTGACGACGGGGTTTCATTGAGTATAATCCGCTCTCTCTTACAAGGTTGTAATTGTCAAAAAAGATTGTCCAAGAGTTGGAAATGGACAACAGAGATTACTGGCTGTCCTTAAGGTGAGTGCTGGTCTTTGTGTAGACGGTCTTATGATTCCATAGGGGTGGGCACATTTCACTTGCTGTTGCCTAGGCTTTTTTTAAAACAACCCTCTAAGGATAGAAATTAAGCTGAGAAAACCAATGGTAACATGTCCTATTTGCAGTAATGCAAACGATTCCTGTTCATAGGAATGCCGGTTGATCTTGTCTGGAAGGGAATATAAATGTTTATAATTCCAGTTGTTATTGGAACCAGTTTTAACATCTTACTGGTTTCCTCTTAATTAATGGGTTGAATAAAACTTTTGACGTGTTCATTTCACATGTGCTTGCACCTGAGTCATGATTTTACACAGAGATTATAACTTAGCATAATGAGGAGCAGTCACAGACGTAAAATGCTTACTTTGTCAGAGACCCTTGAGAAATAACTACGATGATTACTTCGTCGGTAGACCGAGGTGGTAGACAGAATGTGCCAGGAGATCGGCAAGGGCCTAGGGGTCAATACAGAATCAAGGCCAGGGAAGCATCGAGGAAGGAATAACTCTCTTGGGACACACGTGACTGAATGGATAAGCTTTCCCCTTTTCATCTTGGGTGTCTCTTGGTTTCAAGCACAGAACCCCACCTGGAACAATGTGGGGGGGGAGCTTGGGCCACAAAGCATGGGTTCAACAGCCAGGCTTCAGGAGGAGCAGACATGTACAGGGATCTGAGGACATCTTTATGCACAGAGGTCTTCTCTCCAACTCTCAAATCTGTTGGCTTGATTCTCTACTCCTGCACATTGACCTTGTCCACACAGCCAGGGATATGGCTGCCAGAGCTCCCAAGCCTCCCTCCCCAGGGCTAGTACCAGGACAGAAGGACAGGCTTTTCTCAGTTGCGGTCCCTAAGTCTTCCAGGAATGACTCTAAGTGGCCTAATTTAGAAAGCTGCCCGTCTCAGAGCATTCGGTTATGGTCGTGTAAGAAAAAGTCATTTGCCACGTGAACCACATGGTTAGAGTTGGGGAGGGAGAAGATCTGGGAAGAAGAGGGAGACTGCTAATCTGAGAAGTCAGAATGTTCCTTCCACTTCCTCTCAGGAATGAATAGTTTTCATTTGACAGGAGGAACCACCAGTGGTGAGATATACTGATGGGGAGTATAACTTGATGGTGAGGACATTCCTTCTTTCTTCCTTTTTATCACCTGATAATTGTAACTTTCTTTTTGCCACAATCTGCTGGGGGAGCCCTTGATTTCTCTCTGCTCTCCCATGCGATCCAACAATGACATGATTGTGGGTTATTTTACTTGGAGTGTTTCTCAGCCTCTCAATATGAGCCATTGTCTGCCTCTAAATGCAAGCCAACCTATGCTTTGATGATCTGCAGGATTTTTTTTTAATATAAATTTCCATGAGCCTTATAATAGCACCGTATGGTGGGTGATGGGGATTTGCAGTGGTGTGGTTTGCAGCCGATGGCCAAGAAAGAATTCTTGAGACATCCTCGGTGCAAAAAAGGTGGTTTTATTAAGGCACGGGGATGGGGACCCGTGGGCAGAAAGAGCTGCACTGGGTTTGTGCAGAGCAATTGATTATATACTAGAGAGTTGGGGGAGGTAAAGACAATGGAAATTTCCAAAAGGGTTTTCACATGCTAAAGAAGACTCCCAGGATTCTGGAGGCCTAGCTATTGTCAAGCTGAGGTTGTTTTTCCCTCCAGCAAAGCCTTAATAACATGAAAACAGTTGGGAGTTCCTGAGGGAACGTGTTATACTCGGCCTGCCTCAAGTATTTGTCAGTGAGCTGCAAGTTCTAAAGAAATTTAACTTTATCTACATCTACTTTTTGTCTTTGTTCCCCACATCGGCGGGTACTGCTGTCATCCACATTTTTCAGATGAAAACACTGAGGCTCCAAGAGAGAGTTGCTCCTATGACAGCAAAGAGGCAAAGCCAAGTGTCCCCTTGAGCCCACCGGACCCCAGAGGCCACTCCACCACAGCTCTCGCATCCCCAAAACGCTTGCTTGATGAAATTTGTTGTAAGCAGACTGTTCGATAGGGTCAGCAAAATGAAAACTTCTTCTGTCCGACATCTGCCAATTCACTAACTCTTCTCTACCTCCTTAAAAATGAGTGATGTTCACAAATGCTCATCAGGAGACTGTTAGAACTTAAACACTGTCTACTGACATTGTAATAGTCATACTTTCGGGGCTCTGCTATGCACATAAATCGGGCATGCTTTTTTATAGCCAGAAATAATTTACCGTATAATACCTGCCAGTAAATTCAAGCATATGATGGCCCTAAACGTGTCTCATCAGGAAGTAAACCATTCAGCTGTAAGAAGGGCACAGTAGGTATAAATAAAGGCACCCACCTTTGCATCAAGATGAATCTCCATGAGCAATTTTCTTTCTTTTACCTTCTATCCCGTGGTGAGTGGGAAGCCTGGTGAAGAGAAGGGTCAAAGCCCTTTTACTTTGCTTTTAATTCTCCAAGATTCCAAGATTCACAAGCCCTTCGCTGGTTGGAATGCAGTTCTCGCAAAAATGAGCTTTCTATGTGTCCAGAGATACTTGTCAAGTTCTTTTTTTTTTTTTTTTTAATTTACTTTTTGTTTTGTTTTAATTCTGTGCCCTCTGGAGTGGAGAGAATAGGATCTCGTTGTTTACTGCTCTTTGGGCTTTTGCTTTAGGTACTTTTGTGTTCTTTCTTCAGTAGTTTCCAACCTGTAGAAACCGACTTGAATGCCGATTTCGAATCCAGAAAGAAACGTCAACGTGTGGCAGCGGCTTCTTTCCGGAATTCCCTCTCTTGCCTCAGACTGGAGTACAAAGGTGCATTATAGATTTTCTGTAAAGCGAGCTTGTCTCCTTTTAGACTCTGGGAAAACCAAATCTTAGACCTATGGAGAAAAGTCTTCAGGGCCTCTAACACCCTTATTTCCTTGGATATTTATATTGAAAAAAACTTTTAAGTTTATTTATTTATTTTTAGAGACAGAGCAGTCGGGGGAGGGACAGAGAGAGAGGGAGAGAGAGAGAATCCCAAGCAGGCTCTGCACTGTCAGTGCAGAACTCGATGCGGGGCTTGAACTCATGAAACCATGAGATCATGACCTGAGCCAACACCGAGAGTTGGACACTTAACCAACTGAGCCACCCAGGTGCCCTGGAAATCTATACTTTAAAGAAATTCTTCTGATCATATCATAGGTTGGCTCATATTTAGAGGCTGAGAAACCCTCCAAGTAAAATAACCCACAATCATGTCATTGTTGTCTCGCATGGGAGAGCAGAGAGAAATCAAGGGCTCTCTAGCAGATTGTAGCAAAAAGAAAAGTTCCAATTTTCAGTGAAATTTAGACGGTTTTCTTTGGACAGATGTTTTCCTTTATAGGAACATTAAATTGTTGTTGCCTTTTTTATGTCTCTGGAATATTTTGCCTGGTTCAGTGATCTATCATGCTGGTTATTTGGGCTTAGCTGCTGGGGAATTGGAAGAACTGTGTGCACACCAGTTGAAATGGAATACAGTCAAGAACATTCTACCATGAGACCCGTGGCCCCAGCTGCCCCGCCAACACCCAGTGTGACCGCAGGGAAATCTCATTTCTTTCTGGGTTTCACGTTCCTTGTGAGGAGGATGCTGAGGTTGGGTTCGTCCTCTGTTTCCAATCTTGCATGGGGCGTTTTGCCCGGTGGTGAGTTGGGAGGGACACACGCTATGGGCGCTCATTAGTGGTGCTTGTGGCCTTTCCGGAGTCTCAGTATTGTTGCAGGACAAATGAATATGGAGATTGTTTCTCCCTTCAGCAGTGACATAGCTGGTATTTATAGTACACTTTCACTTTATAAAGAGCTTTCACATTTGGCATCTCATTTAACCTCCGAAGCTCACTGTACCATAAACTGAGGGGGCTGTATAGAAAAGACACCTGGACTCCCACTCGAAAGGTCTGAGTAATGTCACCTGAAGAACCTAAAAATTTGAGCAGGTGATCATATGTGTACAGATAGGGAGCCATCCATCCATCCATCCATCCATCCATCCACCATTTATCCTTCTGTTCCTTGACGTGTGGAACCCATTCCCTAGCATGAAGGCACATAGGGCATTTGACTTCATACATCTGTTTCTTCTTCTTTTAAAATTATTTTGTTTAGGGGCACCTAGGTGTTTCAGATGGTTGAGTGTCTGACTCTTGATTTTAGCTTAGGTCATGATCTCACGGTTCGTGAGTTTGAGCCCCACGTCAGGCTCTGTGCTGACCCTACGGAGCCTGCTTGAAATTCTCTCTCTGCCCCTCCCCTGCTTGCACGCGCTCTCTCTCTCTCAATCTCTTAAAAATAAACAAAAAAATAAACATTAGAAATTTTCTACGAGTTATGCCAAGTGCCAGGAGTCTTTGTAACCACCAGGACTCAGAGCAGCTCCTCCGAAAATTGTCTCCAGCTATCTCTTTGTAGTCAAATCCTTAATTCTTGGCAATCACCGATATATTCTCTGTCCTATAGGTTTTTGTCTTTTCCAGAATGTCACATAAATGGAATCACATAGAGTGTGTTTGAGGCTGGCTTTCTTCACCTAGCAGAATGCATTTGAGATTCACCTGTGCTGTTCACGGATCAGCAGTTTACTGTCTTTTTTGGCTGAGTAGTTGTTCATTGTGTGAATGTGCACTGTTTTATTTTGTTTTTAGTTCATTCCCCAGTTGAGGGATATCTGGGTTTTTCCAGGTTTAGGTGATTATGAATAAAGCTGCTTTAAACATTCAAATACAGGTTTTTTTGTGTGAACACAGATTTTCATTTAGATAAATGTGGTAAGTGTAGGTTTAACTTAAAAAGACATTGCCAAAGAGTTTTCCAAATTGGCTGTCCTATTCTGCATTCTTACCAGCAATGTATAAGAATTCCAGTTACTATGAGTCCTCACCAGCACTTGGTATTGGGGGTTTTTTGTGGTGTGTTTGTGTGTGTGTTTGTGTTCATGCTAATAGGTATGTAGTATTTCATTTTCATTGGAGTTTTGATTTGCATTTCCCTAATGACTAATGACGGTGAGTATCTCTTCATGTACTTATTTGCCAATTGTACATCTAATTTGGTGAAGTGATTGTTTAAATCGTTTACCATTTAAAAAATAAGGCTGTTTATTTTCTTATTTCTGGATTTCAAGAGTCCTTTACCTACTTGGGAAACCAGTCCTTTGTCAGATATATGATTTGCAAATATTTTCCCCATTCTATAGGTTATCTCTTTAGGTATTCTCTTATCAGTATCTTTGTAGAGTAAAATGTTCTAATTTTGACAAAGTCTACTTTGTCTACTTTTAACAATGGATTGTGCTTTTGATGTAGTATCTAAGAACTATTTCCCTAAATCCAACTTCACAAAGAGTTGTCTTATGTTTTCTTCTAAAGGTTTAGAAGTTTCATCTTCCACATTTTTTTAGATTTTTAAATTTTATTTATTTATTTTTAAGAGACAGAGCATGAGTAGGGGAGGGGCAGAGAGAGAGGGTGAGAGAATCTTTTTTTTTTTTAATGTTTATTCATTTTTAAGAGACAGAGCATGAGCAGAGGGGAGAGGGGCAGAGAGAGGGAGACATGGAATCCGGAGCAGGCTCCAGGCTCTGAGCTGTCAGCACAGCTGACGTAGGGCTGGGACTCACAAGCTGTGAGATCATGACCTGAGCCGAAGTCAAATGCTTAACCAACTGAGCCATTCAGGCGCCCCGAGGGTGAGAGAATCTGAAATAGGCTCCACGCCCAGTGTGGAGCCTGACACGGGGTTCAATCTCATGGCTGTGAGATCATGACCTGGGTTGAAATCACGAGTCAGAAGACACACGCTCAACTGACTGAGCCACCCTGGTGCCCCTATTTCCCACATTTCGATTTAGGATCCATTTTGAGTTCATTTCTGTGTAAGGTGTGAGTATAGGTTCAAGTTCATTATTTTTTGCTCATGAGCTGTTCCAGCATCACCTGTTGAAAACATCATCCAGGTGAGACTTGCAGTGTAATTGCAAGGGTCCTTGTAAGAGGGACAGAGGAGGGTCAGAGTCCGAGAAGGAGATAAAATGACAGAAGGAGGTTGGAGTGATGTCATTGCCGGAAGGGACCATGAGCCAAGGAATGCACGTAGCCTCTAGAAGCTGGAAGAGACAAGGAACGGATTCTCCCTGAGAATCTATCAAGAAGAACACAGCCCTGCTGGGATCTTGATTTTAGACCTTTGGACACACGTCCAGACTTCTGACCACCAGAACTGCAAGATAATCCATTTGTGTTGTTTTAAGCCACCAAGTTTGTGGTAATCTTTTTCAGCAACAATAGAAAAACAAAAATACAGAAAGCTCCATTGAATTGCCCTTGCGCTTCTATCAAAAATCAATTGGCTGTATTTACATGGAACTATTTCTAGACTCTACTCTGTTCCATTTTTCTGTATTTCTATGCTTTTGCCAATTCCACACTGATACATCTTTTTCAACCTGTGCTGAATTCTCTTTATTTCCCTACTTCCTGTCTTCAGGATGTGAAAAGCCGGTCAGTGGTCATGAAAAGGAAACAAAGAGATAAAAATCACACAATGACCAGTTTCAAGGTAGCCGTCTGTGTTAGGTCTCTAGTGCCGAGTAACAAATCATCCCAAACCTAGTGGCCTAAAACACCAAACATTTATTGTCTCACTGTTTCTGAGGGCCAGGGGCCTGGGTGCAGGGTTGGTCATGGAGTCCCGGTCGAGCTGTCTGTCCTGGCTGCAGTCATTCCACGGCTTGACTGGGTGATGATCTACTCCCAAGGTTACTTGTGTGGCTGTTAGCTGGCCTCAGAAAATCTTCTTCCAAGGTGACTCACATAGCGACTGGCATATCTCAAGTCCTCCTACATGGGCCTCTCCATAGGCTGCCTGAGGGTCCCTATAACGTGGCAGCTGGCTTCCCTTAGAATGAGTGAAGAGACAAAGGGGAAGGGGACTCACCTAAGACAGAAACCATTGTCTTTTCCTGACTCGACCTTGGCTGTGATATTGCGTCACTTCTGCCATATTCTATTCATTAGAAGCAGGCCACCAAATCCATTCCACACTCAAGGGGAGAGGCATTGAGCTCCAGATCTTGAGGGGAGGCTATCCTAGAAGGTGTAGACATATCTTTGAAAGCACTATAGCCCGCCCTCTGGCCACCAATTATTTATATTCCTCCCATATGCAGAACGTACTCATCCAGTCCTCAAGAGTCTCATCCCATCACTGCACCGGCTTGAAGTCCAGCATCTCGTCATCTGAGTGTGGCCCAGGCGAGAGTCTCCACAGGTCTAGTTCCTCAAGGTCAGCGCCTTGAGTATGGTTCTTGTGATTCGCAAAATGGAGGAAGCAGGTCACCTGCTCCCTCCCTCCCAACATGTGGTGGTAAAGCAGGCGGAGGGTGAGTGTCCTAGATACTCCTATTCAAAAAGGGAGCAAACAGAAGGCAGGAAGGAATGAGTGGGCCACGGCAATTACAGAATCCAGTCAGGCAAATTGCCGTCCAGGTGACGGTTCCTTGGCTGGGACTCTGGGCCTGGGAATAATTCTCTGTGGTTCCTGACACCCCTCTCAGGGCCCTTGGGTCTTCCCTTCTCAGGAAGGCTGACAACGTTTGCTCCATTTTCCTAACCCAAGTTCATAAAAATTTCTCCTGTGTTTTCTTCTAAAGGTCTCATAGTTTTACATCTTGCGTTTTAGTTTATTTTTGTAAATTTTATTTTAAGTCATTTCTATGCCCAACATGGGTCTCGAACTCATAACCGGAGATCAAGAGTTGCATGTTCCACCGACTGAGCCAGCCAGGTGCCCCTCATGTTTTAGGTTTTGATCCATTTGGAGGTCATTAAAAAAACTTAAAAAAATGTATTTATTTATTTTTGAGAGAGAAAGAGTGCACGTACATGTGTGTGTGCGTGGGGGAGGGCCAAAGAGATGGGGAAGGGGGAAACAGAGGATCCAAAGCAGGCTCTGTGCTGACAGCAGAGAGCCCGACGCCGGGCTCAAACTCACAAACCATGAGATCGCGACCTGAGCTGAAGTCGGATGCTTAACGGACTGATGCTTAACCTTTTTTTTTTTTTTTTTTTTTTTAAGTAGCCTCCACAGCCAGCATGGAGCCCAACGTGGGGCTTGAACTCACAACCCTGAGACCAAGACCTGAGCTGAGGTTAAGAGTGGGATGCTTAACTGACTGAGCCACCCAGATACCCCTTTATTGAGGTAATTTTTATATAAAGTGTGAGGTATAGGTCTTTCAGTTTTTGGCATAAAAATGTCCAGTTGTCCCAGCACTGTTTGTTTGCTTCTTTTTAGAAACTGTTTATTTTTCATTAACCTTATATCTTTTTTCTGTTTAGGAGATGAAATGGGTTCCTGCTCCAAGGAAATTAAGGACATCAAGGGCTCCCCACGTTGTGAAAGTTTCCCTTTTACCGCGGGGACCCAGAACACTGCCACTATGGACCCCTCCCGTGTGGTGCAGAAAGTCAGCGCTCTTTACTGCAATGCGGCAGAAATAACCCTGAGGCCAGTTCTCAGACTGGGCTTCAAGATGCTTTCTTTGCACACTTCCCGTCCATCTATGGAAGCCTCTGTGCCATGAGAACAAGCCCAGCCTCAGCTGCTGGAGCAGGAGAGACCCTGCGGAAGAGAGAAGGGCCCAGCGGTCCCGGCCAAGGCCAACCCGGACCGTCCAGCCAACGCTCAAACATGTGAGGAGACCCACCCGGGATCAGCAGAGTTAAAATTGATTCAGACGTCCTGGCAGCAATTTTTTTTTTGAAATTTTTTTAACGTTTACTTATTTTTGAGACAACGCAAGAGACAGAGCATGAGCGGCAGACGGACAGACAGAGGGAGACAGAGAATCTGAGGCGGGCATCCGAACTGCGAGATCATGACCTGAGCCAAATTCGAATGCTCAACCGACTGAGCCACCAAGGCGCCCCGGGGGTGATTTTGTAATATAGGAGTTGTATTTAAAACACATGGTGTGGTTTGACCCAGTCATTACAATTCCAGTCTCTCTTATTCTAAAGAAATTGTTTAATGGAAAAAATAATTTAAGTGACATTTTTTATAATAGCAAAAGTTTAGGGACACCTGGGTGGCTCAGTCAGTTAAGGGTCTGACTTTGGCCCAGATCATGATCTCACAGTTCGTGAGTTCGAGCCCCGCGTCGGGTTCTGTGCTGACAGCTCGGAACCTGGAGCCTGCTTCGGATTCTGTGTCTCCCTTTCTCTGCCCCTCCCCCACTCAATCTCTCTCTCTCTCTCTCTCTCTCTCTCTCTTTCTCTCTCTCAAAAAATAAATAAACATTAAGAAAAATTATAATAGTAAAAGTCTGGAACATCCTAGTGTTAAACAGTACTGGAATGATTAAATTGGGGGGGCACATAAACAGTGTAATACTCTGTTATAAATGATGATATAGCTCTAAAGGAAACTGTCCATACTCTACCTTTCGGTCAACAAAACAAGTTAGAAATCATTATACATTTTGTAGTATGAACTTGTTTTTGAATAAGATAATATACAACTATTTTTTGCATGGAAAAGTGTCTGGGAGAAATATATATATATGTTTGCCTATATATGTATGTAAATTATTAATAGGGGTTTCCTCTGGGAAGGGGTTATATTTCTACACTGTACCTTTGTGTATGTGAATCTTTAAAAATGAGTGTCTTATTTTATTTTATTTTTTGAGAGAGAGAAAGAGAGTACATGAGTAGGGGAGAGGGGCAGAGGGAGAGAAATCTCAAGCAGGCTCCATCATTGGCATGTAACCTGATGCGGGGCTTGATCCCACGACCATGAGATCATGACCTGGGCTGAAATCAAGAGTCAGACTCTTAAGTGACTGAGCCGCCCAGGCGCCCTGAGCATGTATTTTATTTATTTATTTATTTATTTATTTATTTATTTTAAATGTTTATTTTTCAGAGAGAGAGAGAGAGAGAGAGTGAGGGATGGGCAGAGAGACAGACAGAGGATCTAAAGCGGGCTCCAAGCTGACAGCAGAGAGCCTGATGCGGGCTCAAACTCATGAACCAAGTGATCATGACCTGAGCTGCGGCTGGATGCTTAACCAACTGAGCCACCCAGGTGCCCCCTGAGTGCCTATTTTAATAAAATTAATAATCAGGGGCGCCTGGGTGGCGCAGTCGGTTGAGCGTCCGACTTCAGCCAGGTCACGATCTCGCGGTCCGTGAGTTCGAGCCCTGCGTCAGGCTCTGGGCTGATGGCTCGGAGCCTGGAGCCTGTTTCCGATTCTGTGTCTCCCTCTCTCTCTGCCCCTCCCCCATTCATGCTCTGTCTCTCTCTGTCCCAAAAATAAATAAAAAACGTTGAAAAAAAAAAATTAAAAAAAAAATAAAATTAATAATCAAAATAATGACATAACTTCCATTTTTGATAAATCTTAATAGAATGGATATAATATACATAAAAGGCGAATATAATATATATAAATATTAATCATATATGATGTAGACAATTTAATAGTCAAAGACGTTAACATTTCGTGTATGTTAATACACATGAAAATGAGTATAATATAACGTATATACCCGTCCTGCCAAGGCCCTGTTTGATGTCCCTGGATGTAACTGTTGGTGTTCCTACTGGAGCTGCTTGGTCACAGGACGATGGACTGTCCACGCCCCACGTGCAGTGTTTTCATCCCCCCACTGGGGGGAAAGTTGCATGTACACATCACAGCAGCCATTCAGGCAGGCAGCAGGCTATATTGACAAGAACACTGGACTTGGGAGTCAGAAGTTTGTTTCTTCTTCAGTAAACGTGGGCTTCATTCACCAAATAAACCTGCGTTGAGTCTTACCGTGCGCAGGTCCTGTGGCTGAGTGCCGGGGCCCGGGCTCCTGCCCTGCTTTCCTCGGGGCGGTGATGGGAGAATCAGTCCCTAAATGAACACAAATAAAAAACAGGTGCCGTGCTGTACCTCGGGCGGTTCTGTTAAGTAGAAGAAACGAAACCGGATCTGTCGTGAAGCAAGTGATACAACGTAGTGGTTGGGAACTCTGGCTCAGCAGGCAAATTGCCCGAGTTCAAATCCTAGCTCCATCAGGATCTGGGGGTGTTATTGAACATTTCTTTGACCCGGTTTTTCTCTACCTGTCAGATAGAAGCAAGAGTCACATGGACCTTATGAGGTTGTTGTAAAGATTAAATGAATTACTATTTCCAAAACCCTTGCGGGGGAGCCCCTGGGTGGCTCAGTCGGTTACGTGTCCAGCTTCGGCTCAGGTCATGATTTCACGGTTCGTGGGTTTGAGCCCCACATTGGGCTCTTGCCTATCAGCACAGAGCCCGCTTCCGACCCTCTGTCTCCTTTTCTATCTGCCCCTCCCCTGTGTGCTTGCTCTCTCTCTCTCTCTCTCTCTCTCAAGAATAAATAAACATTAAAAAAAAAAAAAAACAACCCAAGACTTGGAACGGTGCCTTCCTGGCACATAGTGAGTGCTCAATAAATATTAGCTATTATTTTTATTACCTGGGATTGAGACTATATCAGACCAGCTATTTCTAATGCAAATGTGACCAAGCTGATGTTGGAGGGGGTCTGGCTGTGATAGTTTTCTCTCTTCTGGTGGCTTCCTTCATGTCATTTGGCCACCTAGGTCAGTGTCTACCTACTTTCTTGCTAGTCCGTGAATATCATCTGTCAACATTAAGGCTTTATGTGGGAACACGGGCAGAGGAGGGAGCTTCTAAAGCTGGTTACTGGAAACTCTAGACCAGCTCTTCAGGCCCATGTGAAGAACAAGATGGGGCAATCAGCTCCTTACCGGGGGCTGCTGAATCTGCCTGTTTTTTAAATTATTTTTCTAATTAATTAATTAATTAATTAATTTTGAAGGTTCACTTATTTCTTTTGAGACAGAAAGCGCGAGTGGGGAAGGGACAGAGACAGAGGGGGAGAGAGAGAATCTCAAGCAGGCTCCATATGGTCAGCACAGAGCCAGCCAGGTGTGGGACTTGAACTCACAACCTGTGAGATCATGACCTGAGCTGAACCAACTGAGCTACCCAGGTGCTCCTACTTTCTATTTTTTGATTTCAATGTTTATTTATTTTGGAGAGAGAGAGAGAGTGCAAGTGGGGTAGCAGCAGAGAGAGGGGGACAGAGGATCAGACGCGGGCTCTGTGCTGACAGCAGTTAGCCTGAACCGGGGCTCGAACTCACAAATGGATCATGACCTGAGTTGGTCAGGCACTTCACTGAGCCCACCCGGGTGCCCCTGCCCCGTTATTTTAAGAGGTGTGGTATGTTGGTCTTATTACTTTAGTCATTTATGGCTTCTGAAACAGCTGTTAGATTTCCAGTCATTCTATCTGTATTTTTATTTTTCTTAATGATTTATGCAATCTGGGTAAAGTAATGAGCCCTTCTATTTGATATATATATAGTTTGCAAATATTTTTAAACATATATTCCAAGTATTTTTGCCAATTTGTTATGTCTTTTGTTCTCCAATTGTTTTTCTAACATGAAGACTTTCCTCTCCAAAGAGAATTTCCCTACTCACTGCATGAGGGTGAAGGAAAGCTTTCTGGAAGTAGTCATCTTTACTTCAAAACTCCAGGGGTGAGAGCAGGGAAGAGGGCTGAGAGGAAGGAAAAGCATTTACCGCATCTCTTTCATGGTCCTGCCTCTTCTTCCAGAATGACTGCTCCACTCCTTACCACCGATTTCCCTCCCCGGCCATTTCTTTTTCTTTTTAATGTTTTCTAAATTTATTTTTGAGAGGGAGAGGCGGACAGACAGACAGAGCCTGAGTGGGGGAGGGGCAGAGAGGGAGACACAGAATCCGAAGCAGGCTCCAGGCTCTGAGCCGTCAACACACAGCCCGGCGTGGGGCTTGAACTCACGAACTGTGAGATCGTGACCTGAGCCGAAGTCGGAGGCTTAATGGACTGAGCCACCCAGGTGCCCTCCCCCCGCCCCCGTCCTTGGTCATTTCTGATCCCACATAGCTAACTTGCTCTTGGCCCATCCCGCGTGCTATGGTCTGAATGTTTGTTTCTCCCCAAATTCATATGTTGGAATCCTCATGCCCAAAGTGATGGTGTTAGGAGGCAGGGCCATCGGGAGCAGTCTAAGTGGAGAGGGTGGAGCCTTCACGAATGCGACTGTGCTCTTATAAAAGAACCACCCCCCCCCCGCCCCGCCCTGACCCCCCCACAGCCCCTTCCTCCATGTGAAGATACAATAAATCTGGGGCCCTGCAGAGTTCTCACTGGGAACCGATCATGCCTTCACCTTGATCTTGGACTTCCAGCCTCCGGAACTGTGAGAAATAAATTTCTGTTGTTGAGAAACCACCCAGCTGTGAAGCTCTGTTATAGCAGCCTAGAACAGACTGACATACCAGCCTTGACTATTTCTTTCAGCTGAGCACCTCCCTGCTTCCACTGGACCCCCAAGAGTCTCGAGCTTTTAGTCTAAGGTGAGAATTTGCAGCACCTCGTTCATGTGGTCGCAGGTCAGCTGGGCAGCCTGGAGTAATGGTAGCACTTCTCTTTCAGCAGGAACTCAGGGTGGCAAGTCGCCCATAAAAAGGGGCGTTGTTCTGGCACATGATGCCTGACATTTCCAGGCCAGGATGTGCCCACCTTCTCAGTCTTCAATAGCAGTGAAGGACATCATAGACACTCACATACTGAAAAGTGCTTATCAGGTGGCCTAGGCAAAGTTATGCTGTGGTAAAAATGCTTCCTAAAATCTCAGCGGTTTATAACAAACATTTTGTCCATGTGACATGGCCAACGCTAACTGGCTTTGGCTCCGCTGAATTCCATGCGTCTTCTCATTCCAGGATCCAAACTGAAGAGGGTCCTTTATCTGAGACACGCTAGTCGCCTGGTAGAAGGAAAAGAGAAAGACAGTTGGACCACGTGACGGGGCTCTTGAAGCTTCCGCTCGGAAGTGGCATATACAGTATTCCATGTGTCTACACTCCACTGGCCAAACTAGTTCCATGGCCAAGCCTGAGGTCAACGTGGAGGGAGGGTACTCTCATAGGATGACATGATAAACGTTTTGAACACATAAACAATCCCATCACATCCAGTATTACCACTTGGTCCCATTTTGCAGGTGAGAAAACTAAAGCTAGAAGAGGTCATGGATTGCAACTCAGATCTGTCTGGCTCCAGAGTCGGTCTTTTCTACCATGCAATCTCTGAGGGGGGTGGGGGATGGGGGGTGGGGGTGGTCTTTTATTTTTTTAAGTTTACTTCTTTATTTTGAGAAAGAAAGAGCACGAGTGAGGGAGGGGCAGAGAGAGGGAGAGAGAATCCTAAGCAGGATCCGTGTTGTCAGCACAGAGCCCAACATGGGGACATGGGGATCGATGCCACCAACCATGAGATCACGACCTGAGCAGAAATCAAGAGTTGGATTCTTTCTTTCTTTCTTTTTTTTTTCTTCTTTCCTTCTTTCTCTGTATAGGCACCTGGAATTGTAATTTATTCAGGGCACAACTACTTCTCATCAGCTTCAGAAGCTTCTCCATGAAGAGTTCTAGAGGTAAACCACCTTTGAAAGCTTTCTGCAAGGATATGAAGCTAGAGAGGGGGCAGGTTTGGGGAACTGTCCCCATGAGAGCTGACTCTATTTCACTCAGTAATTTTTTTTAACTATTGAATTATTTATCTGCTTTATGGGTTTGTAGATCCTTTAAACTGGATTGCCTATCAATCTATCACCCTTTGTTTTTGTTTTCGTGTGTGTGCGCGCGCGCGGTGCCTGAGCTCCTCAGAGCTATTTTTCTAGGTAATTTTAGAAACTTCCAGATTGCATTGGATATTTATACTCACAAAAATTATTAGTACGGTGGAGAAAGTGCGACTCCTCTACTTTCGCAAAACAGCAACGATTTTAGATTTAGAGACCAAGTTGCAGCTCAGTGTATCTTAGGGTGGGGGTGCAGGGAAGAAGTTACAGCGACCACAGAGAATACATACTTCACTGTGATTGTAAATATCGGTTGATTTCCCTCTGGGAAATCAAATCGCTAGTTTTGACTTGCCAGATTTATGTGTCCATCAGTGTGGGGATTAGGGTGAGGCAAGTGAAGCGCCCAGGGCACTCAATTTAAGAAGGCACTTGCAGGAACCTTAGAGTTTTCTTGCCCCACTCCAGTTCCTTCCCTGGTGTCCATGATGCATTTACCGTAACTCTGCAGCGTGAAAATACCCCGGGCAAGCTTACCTTGGGGACAGAATCACCTGTCCCCTACCAGGCATGCAGGAGAGCCTGGAAGACGTTCCTGCCCTATTAACTTCGCTCTGCCTGTAAGGCTCATTCCCAGGTTACTGTGTGCGTGTGTCTGGCCCGGGCTCGGCGGGAAAGGCAGAGAGAGGGACTGCGCGCTGGTGCCCGCGTTAGGCCGGGCGGGTCAATATCCGGGTGGATCGGGTGGGTGGGGCCGCCCCTCCCTCCAGGTCCCGAGGTGGGTTGGGGGTGGGGAGGAACGCGCGGAGATTCCCTTTCGCCCCTTCGGATCCGAGAGGGGGCGGCAGAAGGAACGCGAGGGTGACAGGGCGTACCCACCCTGCGGCTCGGCGCCCGGCAGCGCCCCCGGCCCCGAGCGGCCGCCAGGACCCGAAAGAAGAGGAAGAGGAACCACAGGAGGGCTCGCCGAACCGGCCACCCGCTCCGAACTTGCCGAGGAAACTAGTACGGAGGGAGGGGCCGGGGCCAGGGCCGCGGCAGGAGGAGGGGCGGCCGCAGCTGCATCCAGCCCCGTTGGCTTCCTTCCCAGCTCTCCTTCGCCTCCTCCTCTTCCTCCTGTATGAGTCAGGCATTTCCCGGGGATTTGGAGCAGCCACGCGCGGCCCGGGCGCCCGGAGCTATAGCAGCAGCAGCTGCCGCCGCCGCCGCCGCGCCGGCAGCCCCAGCGCCGCGGCCGCCACCGCGGCGGGCACTCGCGTTCCGGGCGCGCACGGACCATGGAGAGGGCGGCCCAAGGCGCAGACGGCGGCGGGGGCAGCAACAGCAGCAGCCGCAGCAGCAGCCGCGCCACCTCGGCTGGCTCCTCGCCGTCCTGCTCCCTGGCCGGCCGGGGGGTCGCCAGCCGGTCGGCGGTAGCCGGGCTCGGCGGCGGGGGCAGCCGCAGCAGCCCGGGCTCGGTGGCCGCTAGTCCGTCGGGAGGAGGCGGCCGCAGGAGGGAGCCGGCGCTCGAAGGCGTGCTCAGCAAATACACTAACCTCCTCCAGGGCTGGCAGAACAGGTAACGCGCCCGCCGCCAGCGCCACCGCGCGCCCCTCCCTTCGCGCCGCTCAGCTGTGTGTGTGTGTGTGTGTGTGTGTGTGTGTGTGTGTGTGTGTGCGCGCGCGCGTCCGCCACTGTGCCACCGGCCGATCGGGTCCTGCCTCTCCGAGTGCCCTTCCTGCGTCCCAGCTCCTTTCCAGGTGGGGTGCCCGGGATGGGGCAGGCCGTGACCCCACCCAGGACCGCACCGCAGTGGCGGAGAGGGAGGCGAGAGACCCGGTTTTCTTCGGCCCTGGCACCTGCAGGGACTGGAGTAGCAAAAGAGGGGCGCATTGGTCCCAGGGCCCTGCCTGCTAGCGGTTTCCCGCACTCCTGAAGAATGGCTGAGGAAGAGAGGCAGAGGGGGCGTGCTGTATGCCTGCAGGAAAAAGCGTTAATACCCCTGGTCCCATCACAACAATTCTCTTCGTAACATAGTTCATTTAAAACTTTAGTGTTTAAAACCACCACCACCACCATCACCATCACGAAACACCTACCACTTATTCTCGGTGCCTTCCGGAGCACGCGCTACCTCCTGCCCAGTGGGTGGTTTGAGACCTCCCAATCTCTGCAACAGAAGCTTAGTTATTTCTTTCCTTCTTTTTTTTTTTTTTTTTTTTTGAACACCCTCTCCCCTTTGGAAATGGACGGTTTGCTTTGTAAACTATTGTTATTAACCCCCGCCCATTTAGGTGCCTTTTGAAGTTCCCTGCTCACTCTGCCCTCACTGTTGGGAAACCCAGTATGGCCACGTGGGAGAATGGGGGTGTTAAGGGAAGGGCCACCAGCTCACTTGTGTTGATGATGGTATGTGGGGCACAATGCAGAGGATAGTGAGGGGGACTTGGAAGGAGCAGATGTGGTGCTGCTGTTTACTTTTTTTTTTTTTTTTTACTTTGTTTTTCAAAAACAAGCCAGAGGGAGATAGACGTTGTGGATGAGATCTTTTGTCCTGCCGTCTGTGGCCCTTGGATCTTAGGTCTTGGGATTTTTCAGGATGCTTGTGAAGTTTGGATCGCACTCTGGGAACTCTTGCTTCTCTCTGCTGGTTAGATTGGATTACTTGGTCCTCTCTCCCTGCACATGGGATGGAAATGTTCAGGTGGCTTCCAGCTGAAACTTTGACCGGGCAGTTATTTACATGAAACTCAACTGGGAGGAAGACCACTTCCTAAATATGGAAACTGACTTGTTTCTATCAGAGAACTTTCTGAGTCACCTGGGTTTCCTGGGAGATCTGCTACTCTGTCAGTGGAAGTTGCGCTTTTAACTTTTGAGTCCTTTTATTTCTCAGAATAGCCCTGGTGTCTGCTCTTGCCTCTTTTCCCCTTCAGGTTTTGAAAGCTGCAAAGGAATAGGTAGTGTGTGTAGGATGAGAGAGAGAGGAGATGATTCAATCTGATTTCATTTCTTGGTAATTGTGCCTTGTTGGTGACAGCATCTGGTTTGTGTGTTGGGCAGTCCCTTTTAATGCTGTGCCCTCCCCCCCCCCCCCCCCCCCCCCAGGTAGCTTATGAGGCCAACAGAGATTTTACCCTGGATTACAGTCATTTCACTGGGGATGGTACTTTACCGGCAATGCACATTAAAGGATTTGTTCTTTCCGGCAGATTTAGTAGGAATTGGAGTAACTCATGCTTTTGTATGATCTTAAATCCACTGGGGTATGTAGGTTATGCCAGATTGAGAAGAGGCAAAATTAATAATAATATAGTAATAATAATATTTACATGATTGCAGGCTTCATAGGTGAAATGTACTGTGTACTGTGTGAGATCTCATCTTTGTTGAGTTTGTTTAGTGTGGTCTATGCCGTCAGTGTTTATTCTTAGCATAGTAGACTGTAAGTTTACCGCTGACTCCAAAAGCATTATCTCTTTCTAGTGGTTCATGTCTCCGTGTTCAGGTCTGTGTTCCCCACATCCGTGTTCTCTCAGCTGTTGCCAAAGGTCCATTAGTGGTCTGGAGAGGATTTGTGGAGACTCAGTGGTTGCACATGTCTCCCTTGTCAAGGGGAGGTCTGGAACAGTAAGAAAGGAGAGAGGAGAAAGAGAGAAACTTTGACACTATATTCATGTGTTCATGAATGTATTTACTCAGAGACTATTTTATTGAGGAACTACTATGTGCCAGGCACTTTTCTAAGAGCTGGAGCTATTTCAGTGTGCAAAACGCACAGGCATCTGCACATGAAGTAGGGGAGGAGACTCAGAATTAAAAAGTACAAGTCCCTAGCTCCCTGGCCCAGGGGAATGCCTTGGTACCAACAGTGGGCGGCTTGATTCAAGTTACCTTCACTTTTGGATCTCATGGCATGTTCTTCTGCAGCACTTTTTTCTTTCTTTTATTATTTTTTTTAATGTTTATTTACTTTAAAGAGAGAGAGAGACAGAGCATGAGCAGGGGAGGGGCAGAGAGAGATGGAGACACAGAGTCGGAAGCAGGCTCCAGGCTCTGAGCTGTCAGCATACAGCCCGATGCTGGGCTTGAACCCACAAACTGTGAGATCAGGACCTGAGCCGAAGTCAGATGCCACCCAGGCACCCCTATTCACATTTTAATCTCAAGCACTGTGTTTTCGCTAGTCTTTTGGTTTTCGCACAGAGTGAACCAGGGAGAGAGTTGAAGCCCAAAAGCTTGGTGAGGCAGGCCGGTGCCAGGCCGCACGGTGCCTTGTAGTCCAGGGGAAGAATTTAAGGCTGCGTCTGGTTGTCCAGAAGGATTTTAGGCCGAGAGGTGACACGGTCTGATTCGTGCTTTAAAAAGTTCACTCTTGGTACTCTTTGGAGATGAGAATTTCACAGGGTCCTATCAGGGAAACAGGCCAGTTGGGAGCTCCTCATGGTGGTCTAGGCCAGAGATGCTGGGGGCTTGCACTTGGGGGATGAGGAAAGTGGAGAGAAGGTACAGATTCGGAGTGGGGAGGTTAGAAGCTGCCGATGGGTTGGATGAGGTGAGAGAAAGAGGGGCCAAGGAGGACTCTTGTGTTTATAGCTCTGAGAGCCTGGGATGTTGAGGTGGAGGTGTCTTTTATGGAGATGAGGGTCACAGGGGACCCTCATGCTTGTGGGGAGGATGGGGGGCAGCCAGGAGTTATCTTTGGGGAACTCGTTTTTAGTTTGTAAGAAATGGGCCGTATGAACTCTTCCTTTGCCGGCACGAAGGCTAATTTTAGTCTCCAGCCCAGATGGAACTATTTTGGGTTTGCTGGGAGTATCAAATGTTTGAGAACATAATTTCTTTTTCTTTGTTTTTTAATGTTTACTTACTTGTTTTTGAGAGAGAGAGAGAGAGAGAATACAAGTGGTGGAGGGCAGAGAGAGAAGGGGAGAGAGAATCCCAAGCAGGCTCTGCCCTATGAGCGCAGAGCCTGATGTGGGGCTCGAACCTACGGACCGTGAGATCATGACCAAGAGTCAGATGCTTCGCCAACTGAGCCACCCGGGCGCCCCGGGACAATAATTTCTAATTGGGTCTAGGAAGTGGTATTTCAGCATTTGAGGGTCTTGATCGTCATTCGCTTTTCGTTATCAAGGGAAAAGGAGACGTTGCAAATATGAAACCAGCCTCCAATTTGTGTGTGTGTGTGTGTGTGTGTGTGTGAGTGTGATGGGTACGGTTGTGAGAACTCAGTAAAATATTAAAGGTTAAGTCTTGAGCAGGATAAGGAAGGTAAGTATCAGCCAAAGAAAACCCCAGGTGAGCAGTGGACGTTTTATTTGGAACGTAAGGGGAGTGTGGACTCCGGGCCGAACCCGGACATCAACGTTTAGCACACGTGTCACCTTGGGCCGGTTTCTTCATTGCTCTCGGCTTCCGTTTTCTCATCTGTTAAAGAGAGAAAGGATGTTACCCTTCTCATCCGTTCAGTGTGAAAATTAATTGAGGAGACTGGTCTATAAGCAGCTGAGAAAGGCGCAGGGCAAGATCTGGAGAAGTGGTAGCTATTATTGGATCTTCAATTTGCCCGTCTTAAATGGACCCTTTCTGGTTCATAAAGTTCTTGGTTTATTTTCTGAATCCTGTGGTTACCCTGGGGCTCCCATTAACATAATTATGCCAGAGTTCTTTGGAGAGGATATGTTCTGAAAGGATCCTTTTAAAACTTGGAACCCAGCAAATGTTTGCATCTCTACAGCAAGTGACTTGCTCCCCTCCTCCAGCCTCCAGTCCCTATCTCCCTCCCCCGCTTTATTTTTCTCCGTCACCACCACCCTCTGACACACTCAATATTTTACTCTTGTCCCCCCCCCCCCCCCCCCCCCCGCACAAGATGTCAACTCCCTGAGGACAGAGAATAGTTTCGTCTGCCATGTTCACTGCTGTATCTCCAGTGTCTAGAACGGGGTCTGGCGTATCATAAGGGGTCAGTAGATAGAACCGAATAAATAAGAGAGTGAATGAAAGAGAAATGAAAGCAGGATTAATTTGTATTTTTAAAAAAAAAATTTTTTTTTTTTTAACATTTATTTATTTTTGAGACAGAGAGAGACAGAGCATGAATGGGGGAGGGGCAGAGAGAGAGGGAGACACAGAACCGGAAGCAGGCTCCAGGCTCTGAGCCATCAGCCCAGAGCCTGACGCGGGGCTCGAACTCACGGACCTCGAGATCGTGACCCGAGCTGAAGTCGGACGCTCAACCGACTGAGCCACCCAGGCGCCCCAGGATTGATTTGTATTTATATAGCTACTATTATTGTTATTTCTTGGTTCTCTACCTGTTTATAGGCTTGTCCTGGAGTTAATATGTGTGTCATTTGCCCCGCCCTCTGCAACCATCAGTCTTTGTCTTCGGGGTCAGGGAGTCTGACTTACCTTGTGAAATGCCCACCTTGACTTAGGGCCCACGGCTGCCCAGCTAATGTGGGCCTTCAGTGGCCAGGTGTCCAGGACCTGCTTTCGACTTGATCTGCATGAATGCCCTGCTTTGAGAATGCAGTTTTTAGGCTCTGGCCCTGATTTCCCAGGGCTCAGGGGCTACTTGACTCATTTAAAAAAGTCAAGGAGGGAGCATATATTAACTTTTAAAACCGTACTGAATTAAAATGAATGCTTTTTGAGTACTCCACAAATTTTAGAGGCAGTTGGTGATAACCAGGGTTAAAAAATCACGGCTCTGTGTTATGTTCTTGCCCACATGTACTTAGAAAGTATTCACACACCTTGCTGGCTGGTTTGCCAGAGTGTGAGTTTGCACACTCAAATCCTTTGGGGACACTGGATTTCTTCGTGGACGGCAACAATAAAGAGGTGGTTGCCTAGGTTACAAAATAGCATCTAATATTATTTATTCACATATGGTTCAGAATATTTATGGAGCACCTGCCTGTGTTAACCACTCCCTGTAGGATGTGCTCTCCTCCTGTCTCTTTGAAATGTATGTGTATTTGAGGAGATTTACGCCAAATGGTTACCATGGTTTTCCTTGGTTGGTGGGGTCGTAGGGGATATTATTTGTTTTTCTCTTTTTTCCTTTATTTATTTATTTTTTCCTGAGGTGAGCTTGCGTCCATTCTGCAGTTTGAAAAAGTTATATTGAGGGGGGAAAAAAAGCTTTTCCCATAATCTCGGAATAACTAGTTTTGGGGGGTAAACCTGAAGTCTAACGTACGTTCAGAAAAGTGCGTAACTCATACGCGTAATAGTTCAACGCATTTTCATAAGCGGATCGTATCCAGATCAAGAAACAGCGGCCAGTCCCCTCCCGCCGTCACTCACGGTCGCCTGCTGTTGATGTCCAGCACCTTAACATGAGGTAGGCCTCTTCTTGAATTTCCTATCGAACGGCATGATATATTGTTCCAGGCTTCTTCTCTTAACATTACGTAATGTTCGTGAGCCCCCTCCGTGGTGCTGGGTCTAATCGTAGTCTGTGTGCACTGCTCTATTCCATCGTATGAATATACTGAATACGTGGACGCTTCTCATAAACTTTTGAGTTTTTCCCAGTTTGGGGCCGTTACGAAAGCACTGCCGTGAGTTCTGTGGAACATACATACGCATTTCTGTGCGTGTATACCTAGGAGTGAAATACTGGGTTACGCGACAGTATTTCCAACTGTCCAGCTTACGAAGAGAGTTTTTTCCTAGTGGTTGGATCTGCTAATATTCCCGCCAGGAGCGCTTGAGGGTTCTGGGTGCCCCACGTCCTCATCTATACTCGATGTTGTCTGTTTGCATTTTAGCCAATCTGATGGGTGGCATCTGATTGTGGTTTGAATTTGACTTTCCTTGATGACTAATGAAGGTTAGCATCTTTTTGTGTGCCTGTTGGCCATTTGGATTTCACGTTTTGTCAGGTGTCACTTAAGTCCTTCGCTGTTTGTATCGTGGGACATCTGCTTTTTCATATTGACTTGTGAAAGAAAGTTCTTTATAGATTCTGGATAGGAGTTCGCCGATGGGTTATGTGCACGTGGATACGGGCACTGCAAACAGAGAAAGCAGGCATCGTCACTCGTGGTTTGCACGTCGTCTCTTGGTATGCACAAATTTTAAATTTTAGCATAGTCACATATAAAAATCTTCCCCCTTTTATGATTAGTTCTTTTTGAGTGCTATTTAGGAAATCTTTGCTCACCCCATGGTAATAAGGATATTCTCTGATGTTTTCTTTCAAGAAAAGAAAAACTTTGGGGCACCTGGGTGGCTCAGTGGGTTAAGCGTCTGACTTCGGCTCAGGTCATGATCTGACCTGACCCAGAGTTTGTGGGTTCAAGCCCCGCATCAGGCTCTGTGCTGACAGCTCAGAGCCTGGAGCCTGCTTCAGATTCTGTCTCCCTCTCTCTGTCCCTCCCCCGCTCATGCTCTCTCCCTCTCTCCTCTCTCTCTCAAAAGTAGATAAGCATTAAAAAAAATGAAAAAAAAAGGGGGGGCGCCTGGGTGGCTCAGTCAGTTAAGCGTCCAACTTCAGCTCAGGTCGTGATCTCACGGTTTGTGAGTTTGAGCCCCGCGTCGGGCTCTGTGACGACAACTCTCTCCCTTCTCTTCCCCTGCTCCCGCTCTGCCTCTCTCTGCCTCTCAAAAATAAAGAAATGTTAAAAAAATTAAAAAAAAAAATAAAAAAAAAAAAGAGAAGAAAAACGTTTACTAATTTGATTACTTCTTTTTTTTTTTTTTTAAATTTTTTTTTTCAACGTTTTTTTATTTATTTTTGGGACAGAGAGAGACAGAGCATGAACGGGGGAGGGGCAGAGAGAGAGGGAGACACAGAATCGGAAACAGGCTCCAGGCTCCGAGCCATCAGCCCAGAGCCCGACGCGGGGCTCGAACTCACGGACCGCGAGATCGTGACCTGGCTGAAGTCGGACGCTCAACCGACTGCGCCACCCAGGCGCCCCACTTCTTAAAAGTTTGAAGTGATATCGGAGGAGTGTAGATATCTGGCAGAAACAATACTGCATTTTAGGCTCCCGGTCTGTGTTAGTTTTGGACGACTGTTAGAACAAATGACAGTAAACTTGGTAGCTCCCAACAACGGACATTTATGTTCTCATGGTTCTAGAGGCCAGAGTCTGAAATAGGTTTCCCTGGGCCCAAATCAAGGTCTTGGCAGGCCCAGGCTTTCACCAGACGCTCCAAGGGAAAGTTAATTTCTTGCTTCCTCCAGCTTCTGGTGGTTGTTGGCATTCCTTGGCTGGTACCTGCCTCACCCCAGTTTTTGCCTCGGTCTTCCCATTGCCTTCTCCTCTGTGTATATCAAGTCTCCCTCTGTCCCCGTCTTAGAAGGACCCCTGGGATTGCATTTAGGGCCCACCGAGATCATCCGGGACAATCTCCCGATTTAAAAACCCTTAAATTAGTCCTATCTGCTGCCTGCCCTGTAAGGTGACATTCCCAGGTTCCAGGAATTAGGACTTAGGAATTAGGACCTCGTGGGGGTAGGGGTATGGCACTCGCAGCCTCCATACAGTCATTATTCTAAAGTGGTTCTTAATACCGCTGGCTCCCTTCCCCTCCACCTTTCCCACCTTCACTGGTTGCCATGGGGACAGCCATCTCTGTCCTGAAAGGGTTGCTGTCCTGACTGAAAGTGGGCTCGTTAGGCAGGGTTGCTGGACTCATTCATCTCTGTCTACTAGACAGACCCCTTGGGCAAATGCAGGGTGGTGGGCCTTATTTTTGTGAGGGAAATTCTTTCTAGAGCCAGTGAGTAAACTTAATTTGCTTTCATGGGCAAATCAGACTTTCTTTGGGGTTTCTTTAAATACCCTTGAGCAATCAGTTTGGAAGTATACGTGTAATAATTCATGTTTTCTGTTTTGTCATCTGAATGAGTGACTCATTAGCCTGAGGACTTTTTTTTTTTTTTTTTTAAGGTATAATTAAATACAATAAAGCGCACAGGTCTCAGGCGTTCTGTTTGATGAATTTTGGCAATTGTTTACGCCATGTAACCACTCCTTTCAAAAGTACAGAACATTCTCTGATTCCCCCGGTTCTACCCCTCCCCCCACCCCAGATTTCCTTGTTCTTGCCAGTCAGTTCCCCGTCCCCTGCATTCTGTTTCTGATTTCTATCACCATGAATTAGTTTTGTCTGTTCTTGGGTTTTCGTATAGGTGGACCCATATAGGAGATCCTTTCTGGGTCTGGTTTATTTCAGTCAGCCTCGTGTTCTGAGATTCTGGGTGTTGCTGCATCTATCCGTAGATTATAATTTTGTTGTTGTTGTTTAATATTACATCCTGTGGATATGCCACGGTTTATCCATTCACTTGTAGGTGGACATTTGGGTTTCCAGTTTTTTTAGCTGTTATCAATAAAGCTGCTATTTGTGTATAAGCTTTTTATTTTTTAGTATTTTTATCATTTAAAGGGTTTTTTATTTTTTATTTAAAAAAATTTTTTTTTTTTTTAACATTTTATTTATTTTTGAGACAGGGAGAGACAGAGCATGAACAGGGGAGGGTCAGAGAGAGGGAGACACAGAATCTGAAACAGGCTCCAGGCTCTGAGCTGTCAGCACAGAGCCCGACGCGGGGCTCAAACTCACAGACCGTGAGATCGTGACCTGAGCCGAAGTCGGATGCTTAACCGACTGAGCCACCCAGGCGCCCCTAAAGGGTTTTTTAAAAATGTTTATTTTTGAGAGAGAAAGAGAGAGCGAGAGAGAGAGAGAGAGAGCAAGTGGTGGAGGGGCAGAGAGACAGGGGGACAGAGGATCCAAATTCAAAGCGGGCTCCGTGCCGTCAGCATCAAGCCCGATGCAGGGTTCGAACTCATGAACGTTGAGATCATGACCTAAGCCCAAGGCGGACGCTTAACCGACTGAGTCACCCAGGCGTCCCTGTGTATAAGTTTTTGCGTGGACACATGCTTTTATCTCTCTTGGGTACATGCTTGGGGATCGGGATCTCAGGGTCGTAGGATATGCGCGTGTAGAAACTCCCGAAGAGTTTTCCAGAGTGGCTGAGCCATTTCCCCACCAGCAGTATGTACCCGAGTGGATTGCCCCCAATGCCAGCCAGCTTCGGAGGGAGGCAATGTGCAGGTGCACAGGCTGGTGACATGGTCAGACTTCCCTGCCTTTCCGGCTTGGCCTCTTTTTAGCTGCATGACCTTGGCAGGTCACTTGACTGTTTGGGCCCTGTTTTCCTCATCTGTGAAATGATATTAACCTTGGAGTATTGCTGTGAGGCTGCTACAGACAGCAGGCCCGGCACAGCGGGTGGCACACAGTAGGGTCCTCAGCAGAAATGTGTCTACTTGGGAGTCTTATATTTAAAAAAAAAAAATTTAATGTTTATTTTTGAGAGAGAGAGAGGTGTGGGGGGGGCAGTATGAGCAGGGGAGGGGCAGAGAGAGAGGGAGACACAGGATCGGAAGCAGGCTCCAGGCTCTGAGCTGCCAGCACAGAGCCCGATGTGGGGCACGAACCCACGAACTGCGAGATCATGACCCCAGCTGAAGTCAGACGCCTGAAGTCGGATGCCTAACCTACTGAGCCACGCAGGCGCCCCGGAAGTCGTATGTTTTAGACCAGTGGGTAACTTTGTGGAACCGAGGGGCCAAGTTAGTGGTCATTTTAGACCCAGCCTTAGCAAATAGGCAGGTGTTTCTTAACCCTTCCTCCTGCATGAGGACCTAGGTGACAAGTTACTTGATTTGCAAAGTGGCTGACTCTCCGTTTGCTGCTTTTAGCCTGCGGTTCCTCAAGAGTCTGCTCGAGTTGGACCGTTGTTTAAAAACTCTGGGAAAGAGAAGAGATACGGCTTTTGTGTCCCGAAAGGAGGCTTGAAACGATTGTGCCGGAAATGTGGGAGGCTGTTTGTAGCTCTGCCTGGCTCCTGCCTGATGTGATTTGGGGCCAGGCCAAGACAGAATTAAAGAGAAAACCATCCAGAATGTGATTTTTGATAACCCAGGCTGGATCGAATATGGTCACAGCCCAGAAGGAAAGTGCTTTATTTGTGTCTCGTGCAGTGACATCAATAATTACGATAAAATTAGGAAACATTATACAGTCTTGTTGCAAGCCTGTTCTTTGAAGGTCAGAGAAGGCATTTGAGCCTTGAATAACTTTTTCACGTTTTGCTGTCGTTTTTAGAGGGCTATTTCTGTTGTATGTGGTTTGGTCCCTTCCTATAAATGTGTTTTTATTAACGTTTATTTATTTATTTTGAGAGAGAGAGAGAGAGAGAGAGAGCGAGCAAACACAAGAGGGGGAGGGGGGCAGAGAAAGAATCCCAGGCAGGCTCCACGTTGCCAGTGCAGAGCTCGCCGCGGGGCTCAAACTCACCAACTGTGAGTTCGTGACCAGAGCCGAAGACGGTTAACCGGCCGAGCCACCCAGGCGCCCCTTTTCCTATGAATGTTTTGATGAAAATGTAACCAGTTGAAAGGCAACCAACATCAGTTTTTAATACCTCTTTTCCAGGATGTGTTCGGCGTTCATCTGCAAAGTCGGGTCAGTGACCTCCCAGCGGAGGTGGGCGGGTGAGAGGGGACCCCGCCTAGGAAGCAGTCGAACCCACATTCTCCCACGGGCGGGTGGGCCCCAGGGGTCGGCCTGGGCTACTTGTTCAGGGGAGTTGAGTGGGTTTGCTGATGGATACAGACGGCCCTCAACTGGCCTGCAGAGGTCCCTCCGTCGGAGGCATGGCGGGCCACCAACAACACAACCGAAGCCCTGCGACAGTTTTCCCGGGCCTTTTGGTTGTTACGTAGTATCTGGACAGAATTGGGAAACTTTCCAAGTCCCGAGTGAGCCCGCAGCCTCAGCCCCCCGACGCGCTCCTCTTTGCTGGTGGGGTATTCACACCCCACGTGTTTGTTGAGCACCTCTTGTGCCTGTGCCAAATGCAATGCCACGCGGGATGCCGAGGACACAGGAGCAACGCACACAGGCCATGTCTTGAGGAGCTGACAGCCTAAAACAGGGTTGAGCTAACTTTTTCTGTAGAGGGGCCAGGTAGTTAATATTTTGGGCATCCTGGGCTATCTCGAGTCTCCATGGCAACCCTGCAGCCCTCCCATGGTAAACAAGTGGGTACCCCTGTGCTCCAACAAAACTTTGTTTGCGAAAACAGGTGCAGGGCCGGAGTTAGCCTGTGGGATGTAGTTTGATCATCCCGGCTCTAAGATGACATCTAGACCCCTCCCTCTAGTAGTAGAGGCAGTCTAGAGTGGTGGCGGAGTACAGGTTTGTGGTCCAAGCGCCCTGGGCTCGAATCCTGCCTCGGGTGTTTCCTCCCGGCGTAACTTTGGGCAAGCTGGTTAACCTCTCTGGGCCTCTGTTTCTTTATCTGTAAAACGGGGGTGATACAGAGTCTGCGTCATAGGGTTGTTGGGATTGGCTGCGAAGCTGTGTGTGCAGGGCTCAGGACAGGGACTGGCACTCACTAGATGTGGCTGCTGTTTCGATACGGGACGGTGAGCGCTCCCATAAGGGAAGCACCTGGGAGTGAGAGCACAGGCTCTACCTGGGGGTGGAGGGAGGAGGGGCGGGTGAGCAAGACCTAGCATGTTGAGGAGCGATCCGTCATGCAGACAGGAGCCGGGGGGGGGGGGGGGGGGAGAGGCTTCCCTGGAAGGAGGCTTTGTGAATACAAAGGTTTAGAACCGTGGAAGGGGGACATGGGTTTGTTGGGCTGCAGTGCAGGTTGTATGTGGGGTGTGGCCAGAGGCCCGGCCTTAAGGGCTACCGCAGGAGGGACCTCTTAAGCTGCTGAGACCCATCATACGCTCTCAGTGTTACCAGACAGGGAAGGAATAAGTTTGTGAGTCCGGGAATCATCAGACTTTACATGTATTATCCAGTTGAGTCCTTGAAGTGAGGTGGGGGTATTGCAGATCTGTCCGTTCTTTGCTTCTTCTATAGTCACGGAACCCCAGTTTGTTGCTGGATACGTAGTTGTCCTAGATAAAACTGTAGTTTGCACCCCTCCTGTCCCTCGCAGCTAGGGATGGCTGTGTGATTCTGTTCTAGACATGAGCAGAGTTATCACAGAAGTTTCCTAGAACCTTCTTTGTACCCTTCCTTCTTTTTCCTTTGCTCTTGGAATATAGACATATGGCCGCAACTGGAATGCAGATGTGGTGGTTGGAATCCAGCAGCCATCTTAAGGCTTGAGGTGGCTGAAGTGAAGGCCATCCAGACCGAAGAGACTTATTAGCCTCTGAGGATTTTGTTGCTCAGAGCCACCTCACAAATCTTGGGCTGCCAACCTCTGGGATTTTCCACGATAGGGAGAATATGCGGGTAGAATCTCCGTTTTCCAGGTGGAGAAACCGAGGCATAGAACGTAAGTGGCACAGTTGGTAAGTTGTGGAGCCACAGCGTGTCCGACACCAAAGGGTGTTTTCTTTCTATCATTCTGGAAAGAGCTTGGCGATCTTCTACCCCCTCATTTCACAGATGAGATCACGGAGGGCTTTGCCTCAGGGTAGACCTGTACCAGCTCATTTCCCTGCAAGATAGTCATTATTCTGTTTTATCCCTCACTCTTTCTCTCTCCTGCTGTGGCCTTCCCAAAGAAGGGGCCCCGGGTTTTAATTAGTGGTTTTGCGTCCCTCTCAGGGGCAGAATCTCTTTGTGTGAGTAGTTGATGTCTGGTGGTCTTTTCCCTGGTCACAAAGCATCACTATTTCAGGGCTGTGTTTACAGCCTTCAGAATCCTCCTTAGTAATGACTTTCCTTTCTTGTATCGTCCCGTCTTCATCTGGGCTTTTTAGGGCTGGCTGAGGGGGCTCCTTGGCCCTTTGACTCTGTGTACGAACTGGCAGATGAGATCTTGGTTTCCACAGAGGCCTCGCAATTCATTAAGCTCAGAGTGTGGACTTTGGCCGAAAGGGGTCACATGTTTTTGAACACACTTTGCTTTTCAGATTCTTGTGTATCTGAGTTCCACCCTATTACTAATACCTTAAAAATGGGCCTCCCGACCCCTTGGCTAACCGCATAGCACAGAACTTTTCTATGTGCGTATTCCGGCCGACTGACTTAGTGGCTCGGTCCCTAACACGTTGAACGGGGCAGAATCCACTTTGTGCTCGTAAGCACTGTTGAGAGAGCACTGAAACGCGTTTCTTATATAGCAGCTCATGTTTATGTTGCTCTTTGGACTAGCAAAATTTTTATGAGCCTGGCTGGTATGAGTCTTTTTCTTTTTTATGAGAAGTCTGCTGTTGCCACCTTGGCCCAAAGTGCGTTTTAACGCTCTTGGAGGCGCTTAGTTAATTCAGAGTTTCCTGTGACATTTTTTTGGTCAGATGTCAGTTTTCATGATTCCTTCAGAGTCAGCTGAAACTCGGGAACAGAGGGTTAAGTCGTAGCCTACCCCCCCCCCCCCCCCCCCCGCCCCGTGTTTTCTCACATTGAATAAGAAGATAGGCCATTTTTATGGGGTAGGCCTAAAGATACTTCAGAAAATCTTTGCATGAAAGAAAGAGGACCACACTTGTGTCTGTGAAATCAACTTTGAGTCTGGATGAAGAAGTGTTTTTGAACCAAAGCGAAGAGTGACCTCGCTTGGACGAGGCCAGGGTGCAGTTATTCGTGTCATGGAATTGTCTGAATTTCTGTTTATGTAAAGCCTCGCTTCCTTTTCCTTTCCAGCATTGTCGTACTTATTGGTATTTTTAGTGTTTTTCGTTTTGTTTATTTCCTTCTTCATTTTTGCTTTGTGTGTGTGTGTGTGTGTGTTTAGTTTGAAACTTTAAATTGCTTTCATTAATACAAAATGGAGATTTTTAAACAACTTAATGTAACTTGTGATCTGATATTTTATTTTCCTACAGATATGACTATGACACTTGGAAAATTTGTATCAGGTCTGTAGAGAATAGTAGTGTATCCATGTAAATTACTTGACTTTAGTCTTTGTGCACTGAAGTTTTTAGGGGCAGAGGGACATTATGTTGATAACTTACTCTCAAGTGGCTCAAGAAACATGTATACAGATATACGCATATATGTATCTACCACAGGGGTATAATGTTGTGGTAAAACGTTGATAGTTCTTTAGTAATAAAAAAAATTTTTAACGTTTACTCAGTTTTGAGAGAGAGAAAGACAGAACATGATCAGGGGAGGGGCAGAGAGAGAGAGGGAGACACAGAATCCAAAGCAGGTTCCAGGCTCTGAGCTGTCAGCACAGAGTCCTACACGGTGCTCGAACTCATGGATGGTGAGATCACGACCTGAGCCTCAGTCAGACGCTCAACCGACTGAACCCCCTGGGCGCCCTGGGTAGTTCTTTAGTAATAAGTCTTTGTATTTTTCTTGTAATTTTTCTGGAAATTTGAAAATAGATTAAAAAGTTAACAAAAATTCATTTGGTGTGTTAAAAAAAAGGCTGTGAGGCATGAAGTATATACTTCCTGGCTGAACGTAGCATATATCTAATAATTAACATAGCTAATGACTCCAGTCTGTCTTAATGCTAGTCTTCTGAAGTGGCCATCGGGGCCTCCGTTCTGTAAGGCTTATTCCCGACCAGTTTGGAAGATGCGTGACGTAGTGTGAAAATGATTCTTAGACTATTAACTATGATGACGTTGATTGAATTTGTTAGTGTCTGTGAGCAGGTGTCGATTAAACTAGGTAACGCCGGCATATTTGCAGCTTATGAAAACGCCCCAAACCAAAGGCGTGGGAGATTTGGGTTTTGATCCCTTCCCTGTTTAGTTGTTTTATCTTACCTGAACGTCAACCAGTTTTGCCATCTGTAAACGCGATGAGGTGGGAAACATGTTGCTTGTTCCTTGTCACTCCAACACAGGGAAATTAGAATGAACTATCATTTATATGGATTTTTAAAAAAAAATTTTTTTTTAACGTTTATTTATTTTTGAGACAGAGAGAGACAGAGCGTGAATGGGGGAGGGTCGGAGAGAGAAGGAGACACAGAATCCGAAACAGGCTCCAGGCTCTGAGCTGTCAGCACAGAGCCCGACGCGGGGCTCGAACTCACGGACCACGAGATGGCGACCTGAGCCGAGGTCAGACGCTTTATCGACTGAGCCACCCAGGTGCCCCTTGCTGTCTTTTTTAAAAAACCAAGGCCCCATTTGTCACTTCTCGGTGGTTTTCTAGATCAGATGTGTGCTCTGCATGGAGCCCCAGCAGTGTGAGCTTTCACACTGACCAGGCGGGGTGGTAGCACATGGGATGTCCTTCCTGGGAGGTGCTACAGATGGGCTGCTCAGAAAGGACCAGATGTTCCTCTCTTGTCATAGAGTCACGGGGGTGGCGAGAACTCATAAACCGGATCCCGATAACCTTCTCATTGCAGCCTCTCTGAATTGCAGTAAGAGAAAGCCAAGAGCAAAGTAAGGAAAAGCCTGGCTGTCAGGGGGTTGGGAAGGCCATCCGGTTTGCCACGTGGATGGGGTTTTATTCCCACTCCGTCCCACTCCTGTCCACAGTCATTGCCTGCTAGGACGGTACGCTGAGGACAGCGGGGGAGTCTCGCCTTCATCAGTGAGCAGAGATGGAAGGCTCCGGCACTAAGTAATCTTAGTCCCCCCCATGCCTTAGTTTCTTCATTTGTGAAATTCGGCTAATGAGAAAACCTACCTTGTAGGGTCGCTATGGGGATTAAGTGAAATGAGTCGATATTTGTAAAGGGCGAGGGCCAGTGTGTGGCACATATTAATAAGCACTATGCGAATTTTTGAAAATGTTCATTTATTATTTTTGAGAGAGAGACAGTGTGAGCAGGGGAGAGGCAGAGAGAGAGGGAAATACAGAATCCAAAGCAGGCTCCGGGCCTCCCAGCTGTCAGCACAGAGCCCGACACAGGGCTAGAACTCAAGAACTGCGAGATCATGACCTGAGTGGAAGCCAGACGCTTAACTGACTGAGCCACCCAGGCGCCCCAACACTGTGTAGGTTTTAAAAAATAAAACAAAAATAGGGGTGCCTGGGTGGCTCGGTTGAGCGACTTCGGCTCAGGTCATGATCTCGCGGTCCGTGGGTTCGAGCCCCACGTCGGGCTCTGGGCTGACGGCTCAGAGTCTGGAGCCTGCTTCGGATTCTGTGTCTCCCTCTCTCTCTGCCCCTCCCCCACTCATGCTCTGTCTCTCTCTGTCTCAGAAGTAAATAAAAATTAAAAAAAAATTAAAGAAAACAAAAATGGAGCAGCATGAGCAGTCCGCACTCCTACCCAGAGCTGGGAAGTGTTTTCTTGCCCTGGGTCCGGATGGGCAGGGTTCGTTTGATTTGTCTTAAATCATCTCACAGGGCATGGTGTATATCCCACAGAAACACAGCTTAACTCTTTTTTTTTTAAGTTTATTTATTTTTGAGAGACAGCACGAGCAAAGGAGGAGCGGAGAGAGAAGAGAGGGGGAGTTCCAAGCAGGCTCTCTCCTATTTCATAGGTTGCCTTTCACTTTGTAAACACAACTTTTAAAATTTGATGTAGTCCCATTAGTCTATTTTTGCTTTTGTTTCCTGCTTCTGGTGTATAATCTAAGGAATTATTGCCAAGACCTGTATCAGGAAGTTTTTTTCTATGTTTTCTTCTAGGAGTGTTAAAGTTTTAGGTCTTAAATTTCCCTTTCTTTCTTTCTTTCTTTCTTTCTTTCTTTCTTTCTTTCTTTCTCTCTCTCTCTCTCTCTCTCTCTCTCTCTCTCTCTCCCTTCCATCTTTCATTCCTCTCTCTCCCTTCCCTTCCCTTCCCTTCCCTTCCCTTCCCTTCCCTTCCCTTCCCCCTCCCCCTCCCATTTCCCCTCCCCCTCCCCCTTCCCCTTCTCCATGCCTGTTGTGGGGCTCAAACTCACAACCCTGAGATCAAAGAGTCCTATGCTGTTCTGACTGAGCCAACCAAGCGCCCCTAGGTCTTACATTTAAATATTTAATCCATTTTGAGTCCTTTTTGTTTTTGTTTTTTTTAATTAACGTTTTTTATTTATTTTTGAGACAGAGAGAGACAGAGTGTGAGTGGGGGGAAGGCAGAGATAGAAGGAGACACAAAATCTGAAGCAGGCTCCAGGCTCCGAGCTGATAGCACAGAGCCCGATGTGGGGCTCGAACCCATGAACCATGAGATCATGACCTGAGCTGAAGTTGATGCTTAACCGACTGAGCCACCCAGGCGCCCCTTGAGTCCATTTTTGTACACGGTGTAAATTAAGGGCCTGCTTTACCTCTTTGGCATGTGGACATCTAGTTTTCCCAACACTGTCCTTCTCCTGTTAAGTATTTTTGCCATTCTTGTCAAAGATCATTTGACCATATATATGCAACCAGATAACACATGGGCTCTCTGTTCTGTTTCATTGGTCTGCTTGTCTGTCTTTGTGCCAGCACAGTAGCGTTTTGATTACTGTAGCTTTGTGATATGTGTTGAATTCAGGACGTGTGAGTCCTTCAAGTTTGCTCTTCTTTTCACAATTGTTTTGGCTACTTAGGTTCCTTGGAATTCCAGACGAATTTGGGATGAATTTTTATATTTCTTTTTTTTTTAATTTTAAAAATGTTTATTTTTGGGGGGGGAGGGACAGAGAGAGACGAAGACACAGAATCTGAAGCAGGATCCAGTCTGAGCTGTGGGCACAGAGCCTGATGTGGGGCTTGAACTCACGGACTGCAAGGTCATGACCTGAGCCAATGTTGGACGGTGAACTGAGCCACCCAGGCGCCCCAAGAATTTTTCTGTTTCTTTAAAAAAAATGTCACTGGGAATTTGATAGGGATTGCACTGAATCTATAGATCGCTTTGGGAAGTATGGACATCCTAACAGTATTAAGTCTTCAGCTCGAAAGACACACGGAATGGCTTCCCATTTCTTTGTGTCTTCCTTAATTTCTTTCAGAAATTGTAGTTTTTAGTGTACAAGTCTTTCACTTCTTTGGTTAGGTTTCTTTCTTTTTTTTAAACGTTTGTTTATTTTGATAGAGTGCAAGAGTGAGCAGGGGAGGGGCAGAGAGAGAGAAAGAGAGAGAAAATCTCAAGGGCAGAGCCCGATGTGGGGCTGGAATTCACAAACCATGACCTGAACTGACATCAGGAGTTGGATGGTCAAATGACTAAGCCACCCAGGTGCCCCTGGTTAGGTTTATTTCTTTTTTTACATTTACTTATTTTTGAGAAACAGAGTGAGACAAAGCGTGAGCGGGGGAGGGGCAGAGAGAGAAGGAAACAGAATCTGAAGCAGGCTCCAGGCTCTGAGCTGTCAGCACAGAGCCCCACGCGGGGCTCGAACTCACAGACCGTGAGATCATGACCTGAGCCGAAGTCGGATGCTCAACCGACTGAGCCACCCAGGTGCCCCTGGTTAGGTTTATTTCGAAGTATTGTGTTCTTTTTGATGCTGTCGTAAATGGAATTGTTTTCTTTTTAAAAAAATTATTATTGGGGCACCTAGGTGCCTCAGTCGGTTAAGCGTCTGATTTTGGCTCAGGTTATGATCTCACGGCTTCTGAGTTCAAGTTCTACAACGGGCTCGTTGTTATCAGTGCACAGCCCATCTTGGGGCCTCTGTCCAGAGCCCTCTCTCTCTGTACCCTGCCCCCTCATAGCCCTCTTTCTTTCTCTCTCTCAAAAATAAATATTTAAAAAATTTATTTAAGTATAGATGATATACAGTGTTATATTAGTTTCAGGTGCACAGCATAGTGATTCAACAATTTTATACATTATGCTGTGCTCACCACAGTAAGTGCAATTAACCATCTGTCCCCACACAACGTCATTACAGTGTTGCTGACTGTATTCCTTATGCTGTACTTTTCATCTCCATGACTTACTTATTGGGAATTTGACCCTCTTAATCTCCACCATTTATCTCACCTTATCCCCCTGACCCCCGTCCCTCTGGCAACCACCAGTTTGTTCTCTGTATATAGGAGTCTCTTTTTTTGTTTGTTCATTTGTTTCATTTTTTTTAGATTCCACATGTAAATGAAGTCATATGGTATTTGTCTCTGACTTATTTCACTTACCATAATACCCTCTAGGACCATCCATATTGTTGCAAATGGGAAGATCTCCTTTTTTTTATGGTCGAGTAATATTCCTCTGTGAGTGTGTGTGTGTGTGTGTGCGCGCGTGTGCGCTATACCTTCTTTATCCATCCATCAGTGGACACTTGGGTTGTTTCTATATCTTGGCTATTATAAATAATGCTGCAGTCAGCGTAGGAGTTCACATATCTTTTCAAATTCGTGTTTTTGATTTTTTGGTAAGTATCCAACAGTGGAATTACTGGATTGTATAGCATTTTTTAATTTTTTGAGAAACCTCCATACTATTTTCCACAGCAATTGTACCAGTTTCCATTCCCATCAACAGTGAGCAAGGGATTCCTTTTTTCCACATCCTTGCCGACACGTGTTATTTCTTGTCTTTTTAATGCTAGCCATTACAACTGGTCTAAGGTGATATCTCATTGTGGTTTTGATTTGCATTTCCCTAATGATGAGTGATGTTGAGCATCCTTTCATGTGTCTGTTGGCCATCTGTATGTCTTCTTTGAAAAAATGGCTGGGGGTGCCTGGGTGGCTCAGTTGGGTAAGTGTCTGACTTCAGCTCAGGTCATGATTTCATGGTTTGTGAGTTTGAACCCTGTATCAAGTTCTGCACTGACCGTGTGAACCCTCCCTCTCTCTCTCCCTCTCTACCTGCCTCTCATGTGCGCACTCTGTCTCTCTCTCTCTCTCTCTCTCTCTCTCTCTTTCAAAATAAATAAACTTAAAAAAAGAAAAAGAAAAAATATCTGTTCAGGTCCTCTGTCCATTTTTTAATTGGAGTATTTGGGTGTTTTTTTTTTGGTGTTATTATATAAGTTCTTTATACATTTTGGATATTAATCCCTTACTAGGTATATCATTTGCAAATATCTTTTCCCATTTACCAGGTTGCTTTCTTTGTTTTGTTGGTGGTGCCCTTTGCTGTATAAAAATGTTTATTTTAGTTTATCCTGATAGTTTGTTTTTGCTTTTGTTTTCCTTACCTGAGGAGATGTATTTATTAAATATATTGCTAAGACTGATGTCCAAGAGAATACTGCTTATGTTTTGGATTTGTCTTCATGATTTCCTTTTGGGATTGTTCATTTCTAGCGTATAGAGGCAAAACTGATTTTTACGTGTTGATTTTCCATCCTGTAACTTTGCTAAATTTGTATATTGTAACAGGTTTTTTTGTGTGGAATATTTAGGGGTTTCTATACATATGCTCATGTCATTTACAAACAGATAATTATACTTCTCCTTTTCCAGTTTGGGTGCCTTTTATTTCTTTTTTCTAGTGTGATTGCTTTGCGTAGGACTTCTAATGCTCTGCTGAATAAAAGGGGCAGGAGTGGGCATCCTTTCCTTGTTCCTGATCTTAAAAGGAAAGGTTTCAGTCTTTCACCACTAAATGGGAAGTTAGCTGTGGACTTGTCAGAAATGACCTTTGTTATGTTGCAGGAGTTTTCTTCTATTTCTAGTTTGTTGAATGTTTTTGTTATAAAGGGCTCTGCTGCTCGTTTTTGTAAATACGGTGTTATTGAAACATGCCTCATGCCCATTTGCTTCCATGATGTCTGTGTCTGTTTTCACTCTACCTACGGTGACAAAGTTGAGTGGCTGAGACACAGATTTGTAGCCAGCAGGGATGGAAGTGTTTACTGTGTGGTCCTTTACCAATGCTGCTTTCCACAATTACTGTGATAGATTACACTGATTGATTTTTGAATTTTGAAACAGCCTTGGTATCCTGGGATAAACCTTACTTTGGTTATGGTACATTCTGTTTGTTTTTTTTTTTTTGTTTTTTTTTGTTTTTTTTATGTTGCTGGATTCAATCTGCTAATAAGGATTTTTGCATCTATGTTGATGAAACCTATTGGCTTGTAGTTTTCTTTTAAACGTTTATTTATTTGAGAGAGAGTGTATGCACACCATGAGCAGGGGAAGGGTAGAGAGAAAGGGAGAGAGAGAATCCCAAGCTGGCTCCATGCTGTCAGTGCAGAGCCTGACATAGGGCTCCATGCCACAAATCCTGAGATCATCACCTGAGCCGAAATCAAGAGTTGGATGCTTCACCAACTGAGCCACCCACGTGCCTTGCTTATACTCTTCTTATATTGTCTTTGTCTAGTTTTGGTATCGGGGTAGTGCTGGCCTTAAAATGAGTTGGGCAGTGTCCCTCCTGTTAATATTTTTTGGAAGAAATTGTGCAGAGTTGGTGTTACTTCTTTAAATATTTGGTAGAAATCACCAGGGAAACCATCTGGTCTGGAGATTTCTTTTTGGAAAGGTTTTTAACTACAAAATCAACTTTAATAGTTGCAAAGCTATTCAGCCTCTCTGTTTCATCTTGGGTGTGTTTTGATAGTTCATACTTTTTGAGGAATCGACCCATTTCTTATAAATCGTCGAATTTATAGTAGAGTTCCCTGAAGTATTCCCTTATTGCCCTTTCAAGATATTTGAGGCTTCTAGTGATATTCCCTCATTCTTTTTTCTGATATTGGTAATTTGTGTCTTCTTTCTTTTTGTCCTTTTAGTCTTACTAGATAGAGGTTTATCAATTTATTGATCTTGATCTTATTAAGAACCAGCTTTTTTTGTTTCATTGATGGGCTTGATTATTTTTGTTTTCAATGTCATCAACTTCTGCTCTAATATTTTTTATTCCTCTGCTTTTTATGTTCAGTTTCTTCCTTTTTTACTTTTTTGTTACTACCGAAGCGTAAATTGTCATTTCTTCTTTTCTAATGTAAACATTTGATGCTATAAATTTCCCTCTGAGTACTGCTTTAGCTGCCCTCGTGAATTTTGCTATGTTATTTTTTCATTTTGGTTCAGTTCAAAATATTTTCTGACTTCCATTGATTCTTTGTCTTTGAGTCATGAACTATTTTAGAGGTGTGTTAATTTCTGAGCGTTTGGAGATTTTCCTGTTATCTTTCAGTTACTCATTTCTCTTGTGGTCAGAGAACATGTTTCTTATTGTTTCCTTTCTTTTCATTTTGTCATGTTTCATGACCTATGTTCCAGGTGTACTTGAGAGGAATGTGTGTTCTGTTGCCTTTGGAGAACCGTTTTCGAAATGTCTATTAGATCCAGTTTGTTGATGTTCAGTTCTTCTGTGTTCGGACTGATTTTTTTTTAATTTTATTTTATAATTTTGGAGCTGTGGTCTAGAAAGAAAGCATGATTCCTGCTCATGGTAAGTCTTCTGTATTCAGGTTTTCCCCTGAATCGGCATTCTTTTTTTTAAATTTTTTTTTTTTAACGTTTATTTATTTTTGAGACAGAGGGACACAGCATGAACGGGGGAGGGGCAGAGAGAGAGGGAAACACAGAATCGGAAGCAGGCTCCAGGCGCTGAGCCATCAGCCCAGAGCCCGACGCGGGGCTCGAACTTGTGGACTGCGAGATCGCGACCTGAGCTGAAGTCAGACGCTTAACTGACTGAGCCACCCATGCGCCCCAGTGAATCGGCATTCTTTTACAGACTGCCCTACTTTTATGTTTAATTTTCCTGAGGAAGGAGTCATTAGACGATTCAAGCTCTCATCCACCTCCTTTTTACTGGATTTATCTGTATCCCTTAAAACTTCCACTGTAGATTTGAATATGCAAAGTCTTTCGTAATGTTCTGAGCTTATCGTGGGGCCAGGGTGGACCCTAGACTAAGTCTGTAGAAAGGCCAATGAGAGGCTTTGGGTCTTTGTTTAGACCTGACCCAGCCTAGGATCCTGAGCTGAACTGGAGTGTGATCTCTTGTCATGTGAGTAATACCTTGCTGTTTGTCCTTTTTACCCCCAGCCTAGGTTGTGAGTGACTTTACAACATGCATTCTCAACAGAGCAATAAAAAATTTGGTTCCTGAGGTGGTGATGCTGAAAATATCTTATTATTATTATTTTTTTATGTATAAAGGACAGAGACAGATACAGTACATAAATGTATCTCTTATATTAATTTCATTGGGGGTGCTATTTATAAGCTATGGATATATATCTTTGGGAAAAATTGCCTAAAAATGATAAAATGGTTGAGAAATACTACTTTCTGTTGAAGATGTCAAGAGAGGTGTTGAGCAGAAGGGTCCCTGGGATTTGAGCAGGTTCTAATCGAGAGGGTAGGGAAGGTGGTGCCACTGAATTTTACGAGAAAATATTTTTATCAAGAGATATTCAGTGACTGGAACAAGAGGAAATAGGACCAGATCTTATCATGGAGAGGTCAGGTTAAATGTTGTGGCAGCAATAGGTGTCAGAGAGCTCCATTAAATCATAGAGGAAGGAGTAAAAGTAATTTCCTTCTGCCTGGAGTCCTGTAGGAAAGGTCCCGTGAAAAGCAAGGGAGTAAGCCAGGTCTGCTCAGATACTGTCAGTCCTTTGTGTGGTTGAGGAGGGAGCCTTCCAACTGGTGTTTGAAAACCTAGGCATTTGGACCATTGGCAATATTTGAGTATGGACTTTGTCATAGGTAATACTGTTGAATCAGTGTGAAACTACCAGAGATTGATCATTGTGCTGTGGTCATAGAAGAGAATGTCCTTGTTCTCGGAAAATACATAATGACATATTTAGGGATAAAAGGAGATGTCCATGGTCTGCTCAGAAGTGGTTCCAGGAAAACTGTATAAGGAGAGAGGAAGAGGGAGTGGGGAGGGGCTAGGGGGGGATCTGGGTGGGTGTGGATGGAGGGGAAGAGAGGAAGGGGAGGGGAAGGGAGAGAGATAGCTAGAACCCATGATAAAGCAGATAAGCCAAAACACCAACCAGTCGTGGTTGAATCTGGGTGAAGGGATATTCAGGGTGAAGGTATATTCCAACTCTTCTGCAAGTTTGAATGGTTTCAAAGCACAAAGAAAATAATAAAAACGCAACAGGGAAACACATGGCTCCTTTGAGAAATGAAAGTCACACCATGTCCTGTAATGTTATTTGAAACTGACCAACAGTGAGGTAGTTTGAGTGAGAGCTGTTGTATTGTAGGATCCAGGGGAGCGGGTGTTAGACCCAAGTTCTGGAACGGTGCCTGGCACATAGGAGGCACTCGGTAAATAATTGCTTGAATGAAGGAAGTCAGAGCATCGGTAATTATGGAGTTGGCTTTTCTCATTGCACAGGGGCCTTGCACCTGGCAGATTTGGATGTACTTCCCCAGACACGCCTTTCTGTGCCTCTGGACTTCGTGAAAAATCACTAAATGGAAAAGTTTCATCTCAGGGACCTTGCATTACAATTAGTGTAATGGAAGAAACTGAAGCTCTAATTTTAGACTTCTTGCTGGTTAAAGGCACCCTGAGGGATCAGGCAGAACATCTACGACATGTCTCCTATATTGGTTCCCATTTAAAAACTATGAAATCACCCCCAAAAAGTGTTTAGGCAGAAGCTAACTTTTATTATGACAGAATATATATCATGTAAAATTTATCATTTTAACCATTTAAATTAAAAAGATTTTTTTTTAAATTTTTATTTTTTTAGAGAGAGAGAGAGACAGAGCATGAGCAAGGGAGGGGCAGAGAGAGAGAGAGAGAGAGAGAGAGAGAGAGAGAAAGACACAGAATCTGAAGCAGGCTCCAGGCCTCCCAGCTGTCAGCACAGAGCTGATGTGGGGCTCAAACTCACGAACCATGAGATCATGACCTGAGCCGAAGTCAGACGCTCAACCGACTGAGCCACCCAGGCGCCCCACTTTTCTGTCTTTCTAAAAGAAGGAACCATTGCCTTTTTGAAAGGTTATTCTGTTTTAATGACTTCTTTTTTTTTTTTTTTCTAGTTACAAAGGTATTATTCCTTATAGAAAACTTGGAAAATTCAGGAAAGGTAAAGAGAAAACAAAAAGACATTAATAATTGCCCAGCCCCCCCCCAACATTATTAGTACTGTATTCTCTTTCTTTAAAAATAGACTCGTATGGAAAATGTGTCAAAAACTGTGTTTCCAAGGTAATGGTTTCGAAATATCTCGTCTTCGATTACATTTTCATAACAAAAACTGTACTTTAAAAAGTCAGGAAGTCTGTCTTGACACGAATGGGGCAGCCTCCACCAGACCACGGGGTAGTATCCACTGTAGCACGTGCATGGAAAGCTCGTCAACCCACCAAGGGAAGTGTCCCCGCAAAGGTCAGATACAGTCTCTTGAGGGCCAGGGTCCTAAAAGATGCCTTCAGTAATTACAGGCCCAAATTGCAGAGCCCCAGGAGCCGAGAAACGAGCGAGAGAAATGAACATGTGCTCGGCCACAAGACCGGGTTCAGGCTACCACTGCTGGGAAGCAACTGAAGAACATTCTGTCCTGAGGAACTGCTAGGAAACATCAGCCCACAGAGAAAAGTCTCACGTTCTTAATGCAGCCTCATCAAATTGAGGGAGGAACCTTCCTGAATTTACGAGGGCATTTTCTATTTAATCAGCACCATAGATAGTGTGCTATCTATTGATCAGTAGAGTAGAAGCCGTCCCAAAGGCTGGTTCTTCATTCACAGCCTGGAAAATAAAAGAAAAGCAACTTTGGCCACGGAAAGCTACTATGAAACAAAGTGTCTTTGCCATATAGTAGAGGAAATTAGCATCAGGCTCAGAGATAAGATATCCTAAACACAATCTTTTAATACCCCAGGAACCTAGGGTTCAAGAAAAGCTCTCTGCACAATTTTTGAAGGTTTTTCTCCCTCACTCAAAACAGCTAATAAATAAACCAGAACATCAAATGAATCTCAGGATATTGGCCAGATAATGAGAAGCCAGTGGGTTTTCTTTGCTATATAACAAAACCACAGGGTAGAAAGACTAACTTCAGCATTACTTTCGTGGGGTTTTTCCAGAACTGTCTAAGGAGCAGAGATCCAGTTTCTTGTTCTAACCGCCGTAAATTCCGAGTCTAACTTTGAATTAAACATCATCTCCTTGAGGCTGTTTCCTCACCCGTAAAACGGGGGTTTGGGCAAGTTCATCTGAAGGCCTTCAGGGCCCCAGCATATTCCCCTGTGAAGGAAAGTGTTAGCCTTCCCCTTCCTTATACTGTTAAGCAATTTTTATTTATTTTGGAAAATGTTTTCAGAAAAAGGGTACAGATAAAATGAAATGTCAGGATTACTCCTGAGTTGTGATGTGTGGCCACAAGGCTATTCAAATTCAGGTTCTCTCAAATGCAGAAAATGAAAGCTACCTATCAGTTAAGAAAATAAAACACTCCTGCCTGAAGGCCTGATGTATATCCTACTATATAAAACTATTCTGACTTCCCAGGCCAGAGAGGACCATCTTAGCACTGTGCTGAGTGTTTAAGCATTTACAGACAAAAAAAAGCTTTCGTGAGCAATAAACAGCTCAAGATGGAGGGGCCTTGCAAGTAGGGAGCCTCAGAGGTCCCTTCCTGAACTTGTTTAGGGTTTTATTAACCTCCTAACTAAAGGCAGTTTCTCCCTGGGGCCCAGGAAGCCAGAGATCCCACATAAGATGAGTCTAGAATCAGCCATGTGCGGCTTGTCATTCACATCCTCAGCCACCCTCCCTGTGTTCAAGAACGTGATGTAAAATTAAACAAATCAGAACGCTGCATTCGGCTCACGTTCAAGATGACAAGAGCATATGCATCAATTAGGATTACAGACAGACTATGGAAATGAGATGCGGTAGGGGAAGCCGGTTTACGGTTTACGTATTGTGTTGTGGCCAAATTCCTTACTCAGGTCCAACTGGCCTAAATGAGAAAGCGAGGCTGCATCGGCCACCGGAGGCCTGCAAGCTACTTTGCATAGGGCGGGCCCTCCCATTTCCAAATAAGAATGGGAGTTGCTCTTAGGTCTGTGTCCCCTTTCACCAGCTCAGAAACCAAATGAGCATCTGGGAACGTTCCTGACTTCGTGGGAGCTTCCAGGGGACACTGGGCCCCGCTTCTCCCTCAAGGGCATCAGCCACGAGCCACCTCTGTGTTCCCCCTCCCTGTGTTGCCTACCACCCGGGAGAGAATTACTTGTTTTCTTCCTTTCCCAGGAACCATCCTCTTTAATCCTTATTTTTCCTTTCAGAAGGAAAACACATTTCAAGTCCAAAAAACTCCCCCACAAAGAATGAGAACACAACCTCCTTATAAAAGAAAGCTGCCTGAAAATTGGTGTAAACCATCCCCTAGTTCATAAATGCCCTGGGGCACCTCCCTCTGTTAATGTTTAATCAAGAAGCCCTGACTTTGTTTTTTCATTTGCCAGAGCCGTTTTATATTCTTCATGTGGAACTCACCCCAAGAATACTTCTTTTTTTTTTTTTTTTTTTTAATTTTGGGTTTTATTTTAGTTAAAACAAAATTTTTTTTTTTTAAACTTTTTTTTTTTTTTTTTTTTTTGGGACAGAGAGAGACAGAGCATGAACGGGGGAGGGGCAGAGAGAGAGGGAGACACAGAATCGGAAACAGGCTCCAGGCTCCGAGCCATCAACCCAGAGCCCGACGTGGGGCTCGAACACACGGACCGCGAGATCGTGACCTGGCTGAAGTCGACGCTTAACCGACTGCGCCACCCAGGCGCCCCCGAAACAAAATTTTTTTTTAACATTTATTCATTCTTTGAGAGTGAGAGAGACAGAGCATGAGTAGGGGAGGGGCAGAGAGAGGGGGAGACATAGAATCCGAAGCAGGCTCCAGGCCCCGAGCTGTCAGCACAGGCCCCACTAGGGGCTTGAACCCATGGACCGCGAGATCATGACCTGAGCTGAAGTCGGACGCTCAACCGACTGAACCACCCAGGTGCCCCAAGTTTTTTTTTTAAGATTTATTTTGGGAGAGGGAGAGAGGGAGAGAACCAGCAGGGGGTGGGGCAGAGAGAGACAGAGAGAGAGAATCCCAAGCAGGCTTTGTGCTGACTCGGGTCTAGATCCCATGAACCGTTAGATCATGACCTGAGCCGAGATCAAGAGTCAGACGCTTAACCAGCTGAGCCGCCCGGGTGCCTTTTAAGGCAGAATACCTCTAAGGAGAAGAATACTTCTAAGCAGGTCCGTGATAAACCAAATTCTGAAGCTGTGTGAATCCATTCATTGGCTCAGCCGTCAAATATTGGACCACGCACAGAGCAAACGTGAACCCTGTGTCTGCCTTCCTGGCAAGACTGTGCCATGAGCTACCCCGCAAGAAGCCCTGGGACAACCTAAGTTCCAGGGATCTGTACTCACCAGGAAGCCAGGGGAGGCCTCGGGAGAAAAGTGACGTCTGAGAGCCACAAGACTGGCGTCTCTAAATTTTACGTTGGCAGGCAGATGCTATTTTTCTAATTTAAAATCTAATAAAGAGGCTGTGTCGGCAGGGGGAGGTGCAAGCAATATGTGGGAACCGCATAATTCTGCTTGATTTCGCTGGAGCCAAAACTGCTCTACGTCAATAATAGTCTCTTTTTCTCGATTGTTTTGTGCATATTCATTTGATTTTAATTTCCGCTTTAAGATCTACTTTACTAGCACGAGTGGCTTGAGGTCACCGCTGCAATGTAAAAATACAGCCATATGAAATAAGCTGGGAATGTGTAGGAAAGAATGGTGAGGAGAAATTAGGTTGCAGATTTAACCAAACGTTCTAACACGCGTGCTTTGGGAAAAGTACCGCCAGTTACACGACGTACAGCCTCTGTCACATGGTGATATGGAAGGCCTCCGTATGAAAGAAAATGTGGGGGCAGTGGGGAGAGAGGGGCCGCACGGAAGACCAGTGTAGACCAGGTGCACGGCTGTCCGATGGTCTGGATTCATTCAGAGTTAGGTTGTAGAATATCTAAATTGACTTACTGCATGTCCCTCACAAAGACCTCTGTTCATGCTGTCGCTTTCACTTAAACATTACAGAAGCGTCGCGGGACATCATTTTCAAGAACGTATACTCTCCGAAGTGTGCTTGGGGTGGTTCAGTGCAGGCTGGTCATTGTGGACCCGTGGACTGAAACAGCCGTGCGCACCGGGCATAGGATTGCCCAGATCCTGAGATCTTCCGTTGCCGGGGAGCAGTTCTAACCCGGACCTTGGCTTGTCGGGAGATGTACTTTGTTTCCCTCGCACACCCCTCCACTCCCGAGGAGCTGCCCTCTTGGACAATAGTTACTCAAAGTGCTTTTTAGGACCCTGGCCTTTAGAGATGGTATTTAACCTCTGGGGGACACTTCTCATGGTGCATTGATAAGCTTTCCATGTGCTGAAGTGGATGTTACTTTGGTTTGGTAGAGGGATCGCCAAACGTTTTCTGTAAAGGACCAGATAGTAAATAATTTCGATTCCGCTGTTGTAGCAGGGAAGCTGCCGTAGACAGCATGTAAGCAAATAGGCATGACTGTTCCCACAAAACTTTATTTATAAAAAAACAAACGGTGGGCTGGATTTGGTCCATGGGCCATTGTTTGTTGACTCCTGGTTTTGCAGCTCTTTGGAAAACAGGACTGAAACACCTTTAGCTTCCGTGGGTGATGGAGAAAAGAATCCAGTACTCGGAACATAAATATCTCAATTGAGATTTGGCATTTGCGGTGGTCAAGACGTTTTTGTATTATTTTCCAATAATTTCTTAGATGGTATAACAAAAATGAAGGCTACTTTAGCAAAAAAAAAAAAAAAAAAAAAAAAAAGGCTCCTAATCCCACTACTTGTAACGCAACTGCGTTTTCCTTTTTGTGCATGTCTTTAAGGCCTGTCCCCTTGTATATGTTCTTTGGCAAAGTTCCAGAGTGTGTTCCAGTTGGTGTTATTAAAGATCGTAATGTACCCACCTACCTGACAGTTGTTGATACGTTGGGATCTAGCGAGGTCTAAAAGGATACAAACGAGACTCAGCAGGGGAGATATTTTTAGGAGCTGATTTGTGAAGAACACTTTACTGTGTTTCTGACTTTCTCAGTATTAGGGTCATAATTCACCTGTGACAACATGCGTGAACTTAGGGTGTTACACTGAGTGAAATAAGTCAGACTGAAAAAGATAAACACCATATGACTTTATTCATAGGTGGAACCTAGAGATGAAAACAAATGAATAAACAGAGAAAAGAATGGAATTCGTTTTGTAAGTACCGAGGAAAAAAATGATGGTTGCCAGAGCAGAGGGGGCGTGGTGGACGCGTAAAACGGGCGAAGGGGAGTGGGACGTACAGACTTCCGGTTATGGAATGAATGAGGCACGGGAATAAAAGGCACAGCGTAGGGAAGACAGACAATAATACTGTAACAGTGCTGCGTGGTGGCAGATGATAGCTGTACTTGGGGTGAAGGCGGCGTGTAACTTACAGAGAAGCTGAACCTCGTGTAACGTTGTGTGTCCACTATACTCAGAAGTAAAGAAGCCAACCAGTAAGTAGATAAAATAATACCATTGTTCGTGGGAAATAATAAAGCTGGTTTGCTTAAAAAAGGGGGGGTTGTAATTCACTTTTTAGAAGACGTTTTATTTATTTTTGAGAGAGAGAGAGAGAGAGAGAGAGTGAATAGGGAAGGGGCAGAGAGAAAGGGAGACACAGGATCCGAAGCAGGCTCCAGGCTCCGAGCTGTCAGCATAGAGCCCGACGCGGGGCTCGAACCCACAAACCGCGAGATCATGACCTGAGCCCACAACGGACGCTCAACCGACTGAGCCACCCAGGCGCCCCTGTTTCACTCTTAAGCCTTGCAAAATAGCAACACCCAGGAGACTAACCATGGGAAGCCATCGGGCCAGGGCTAAAGTGACTCAGGTGATCAAATCGTGCTTTAGACCTAAGTGAACATTGCGGTCCCCAGGGTTTGAGGCCAGCGTGAGCGTTACCGCACCCTTGCCAGTGGCCACAGAGGCTAGCCCAGAGCAGAGTTTTAGTAGTCTCCTTCTTCTTGGTTGGGGCACACACAACAAAACCAAGGAACAAACGATCCCTCTTAGTCTCATTCTATAAAACGTGACTCTAAAAATCTATTTTTTCTGAACAGGAATTTCCAAATATGCATATCCAAGAAAGGCAGGATTCTTTTTTACTGCAGCGCCTTCGTTGCTCAAAATATTTTGAAGCCCTTTTTCTGGAATTGCCTTCTGAATAAGTTGCAAGCCGTGGCGGAAATGAACTTGGCCTGCTTCGTAGTCTTACCTCACTTTTGACTAAAAATGGTATTAGCCTGCACGACTTCCTCACCCTGGCCTCTGCCCGTGGCTCTGGGTTGCTGTTTCCAGATCTTCTTTTTTTTTTTTTTTAAATTTTTTTTTTTTTCAACATTTTTTATTTTATTTTTGGGACAGAGAGAGACAGAGCATGAACGGGGGAGGGGCAGAGAGAGAGGGAGACACAGAATCGGAAACAGGCTCCAGGCTCCGAGCCATCGGCCCAGAGCCTGACGCGGGGCTCGAACTCACGGACCGCGAGATCGTGACCTGGCTGAAGTCGGACGCTTAACCGACTGCGCCACCCAGGCGCCCCTGTTTCCAGATCTTCTAAGCATGCTCAGAGGAAATGGATTTGTCTCAACTGAGCTAAAGATTGTGGGTAATGACAATCAGAGTATTTCTTTGAAGGGAACCAAAATAATTATTTCTCTGTGTAAGCTATGATAGTTAACAAAAAATCGTGCCCTCGTACATCATTAGGCTGTCCCCAGACCGCCACGCCAGTGCGGCTTTTGAATGAGATCATCCTGACAGGGATGGCCTCCCAAATTGGTCTGCTTTATTCCAAATCCAGGGTTGCATGCAAAGGTCTTTGAAAGCCTTCACTTACATGTGCTCTCTTGTCTCTGTTCCCTGGACATTTGAAGGGCTGTTCCAGGGGTGCCTGGGTGGCTCAATAGGGTAAGCGTCCGACAATCTTGGTTTTGGCTCAGGTCACGGTCTCACGGATCCTGAGTTTGAGCCCCACTGTGGGCTCCACACTGACAGTGCAGAGCCTGTTTGAGAGTCTCTGTCTCCCTCTCTCTCAAAATGAATTGACTGAAAAAAAAAAAAATTGAAAGGCTATTCTCCGCGTGTTTTTCTGAGATCTTGGTGGAAGTTGGCGGCCTGCAGTATGTTCCCCCTGCTATTATTGTCCTCCTCTGTCCTCCCTCTGACATGGAAAGCGGGGAAGCTTGAGTCTGTGTCTGGCGGGCAGTTGTGTAGGTTGATAGCTTAGCAGGTGGGTTCAGAGCTGCTTAGAAGGCATGGTACTGGTGAGGATGTTAATTGCAGACAGAAGGTTCCTTTGAAGCAGCCTAAGCAGCAGGGGATTCATGCCGGGAAGACAAAGCTTCATTGCTCCGTGTTCAGCAACAGCACGGCCCATCTCCAAGCAGTTCCCCGCCGTAACAGGGTTCTAACTCGTTTCTGCCCCGGTACCTGTGACGCTAGAGGCAGAACGCGAAACGCTGTGCCACAGCTGCTCCAGGGAATCACACGCCCAGCATGTGGCTGCCGCTGCCTACCGTTGCCTTTCCAATCCTGCGTGGGTGTGTTTGTTAAAGAATCTAGCTGCAAGGGAGTCCGGGTTAGCTGTCTGGCCCTGTAGACTGGGAAGGCGGTGGGCTGGAACGCTGTTGGATGGCGCTGAATGAGCCACCTGGGAATATTTGTGGCCAAGCTGTGCACACAGAGGTGACGGCTCAAACCCCCGGTCGGGAGGTTCTTGCAGTGGTGAGAGCGGAGGGTAGGGGACTCGCGGAGGCGATCGGGAGAATTAAGCGACCGGGATTCGGTGCAGTTGTCAGTGCTGTTACAGGAGGGTGGCTGACCGCTGTGTGATGGGTGGCATGCTGGGTCGGAGTGGCCGCTGTCCCATGTGTGTGCCCTTGGCACGGTCCCCAGTAAGATGGGAGAAGTGTGGGCTCATGATGCTCCATGTGACATTGGAGTTTTGAGGCTAGAAGAATCCCTTTCCAGTCCCAGCCTGTGTAACCACAGTACATTATGACACCATTCTGAGTTGCAGTCTGTTAATCTATAAAATGGGGACGTGCCTACCTTGTAGGGAGATTGGAGCGGTCAAATCAGGTCACCCGTGCGTCTCCCACGCACCTCTGGTGCAGAAGAGTCGTCCTCCAGGTCGCTACTGTTAGGTTCAACTTCGCCATCTATGTCTTTTCCGTTTGTCCCAGCAGCTCATGGCTGCCTTCAGCCCCAGTGGATATAGTAGCTTCTAGACTTTTTCTTGGCAGTTAGCTTCCCTTTCCCACCCTCTGTATGTCTCACTTTCCCTGCTGCTCCCTGAACGTTTCATCCTGAAAAATTTCAAAAATACAGGAAAGTTGGGAGAATTGTACAGTGACCACCACAATGGTATCACCTGGAATCTACATAGAATTAACATTCTATTCTACCTGCTTCCTTCCCTATTTTTTCACCGACACATCCCATCAACCCATTTTATTTCTTTATACATTTCATGGTAAACGTTCGACATCAATACACGTCCTCCCAGGCATATTGTTAACAAATGGGAAGTTATTGGCAATTTTTTTCTCTTGATGTAAAATTTCCCAATGAAATGCATACATCTTACATGTGCACTTGCTGAGTTTTGACAACTGTATACCCCAGTCACCTAAACTCCTACCAAGGTAGAGTATTGCCACCCCCCCCCCCCCCCCCCAGCAAGTTCCCAAGTGCCCCTGTGCCACCCACCGCAGGCAACTGCCATCCCGATTCTCCCCCTGTCCCCACTAGATTGGTTTTTCCTGTTTTGGCATGTCTTGTAAATGAAGACACACAGCACATACATTCTTGGAGTGTCTGGATTCCTGTAGGGAGCATAACGTTTGAGATTCACCCATGTGGTCATGTCTCGTCAGTCATCGATTTCTTTTTATTGCTGAGACAGCTGGCTTTAAAATTGTGCCGGATCGCTGTGAAGAAGGCAGACCCATATGCCTCCTTCATGCCGCTTGGATGTTGTTTCTTCTTTAAAAAAAAAATTTTTTTTTAATGTTTTTGTTTCTTTTTGAGAGAAAAAGAAACAGAGTGAGCAGGGGAAGGGCAGAGAGGGAGAGAGGGAGACACAGAATCCCAAGCAGGTTCCAGGCTCTGAGCTGTCAGCACAAAGCCAGGTGCCGGGCTCGAACTCATGAACCGTGAGATCATGACCTGAGCTGAAGTCGGACGCTCAACCGACTGAGCCACCCAGGCGCCCCTTTTTCTTCTTTATCCTTTCCTGCCTAATGCTATCAATGCACAAAAGCTTTTTGTAGATACTTAGAATTAAAGGGGCTCAGAGGCCAGTTAACTCAGTTCCTGTCCCAGTCTTTGGCATCAGGGCGGCCATCCCATGTCTGCTGCCTCTCGGGACTCGCGTTGGTGGGGATTTGCGTTCATGAGAAGTGAGGGGACCAGTGCACGGGCACCTGAGACATTTAATTATTTTAGAGCTAAAACGGAGCTGTTCTGATGATTTTTATTGTTGGGTTTTTGTTATGCTGAATTCATGCTAGAAATATAGGCCCTGTGGGCTTGTAACAGCTGGAGTTGGACACAATTCCTCTTTTGCTTTTCTGTTCATGACTTAGCCAGGACCCTGAAGCTGCTAAATTCTCTGACGTTTGAAAAAAGAGTTGTTCTCTTGCCTTCTGTTCTCAATTCTTTCCTCCCTCCCTTCCTTCCTCCTTCCCTCTCCCCCGTTTGTCTCTCTCTCTCTGTCTCGTACACCCCATTTGGACATATTTACGTATAGGGACTTGTCTGAAAGTTTAAGGTAGATCTTTTGTGAAGGCAAATGACATGCTTGAGGGGGAGAAGGAAGAGGGTTGAGAAAGAATGACCACTGCTCGATCATATAGGAAGGCAGTAATCACTCCATGAGGGTTGGTTACTAAATGATGTAACGTGTGGCAGCCAAGAGGGGGACACAGCAAGGCTCGGCAGGTGCCTTGTTTACTTCCTTGTTTCTGTTCTGTGCAGATGTTCTGGAACCTGCCTGCACATTAGCTGTATTTGGGGAGATAATACAGAAACACTGCCACCGGTCCCACGTTGGACCAGTTGAACCAGAAGGTGAGCCCCTTCCCCCAGGCAGCTCTCAAGTACGGCCACCGTTTAAAATCGCTGATGTAGTTAATCTTTGGGACCTATTTTCACACACAGTATCACCCTCATCCAAGGCAGGCGGATTTTATTATCTGTTTGTTTGCTCGTTTGTGTATTTAAAGTTTATTTATTTTGAGAGAGAGAGAGACTGGGGGAGGGGGGCAGAGAGAGAGGGAGAGAAAGAGAATCCCGCACACAGGCTCCAGCGTGGAGCCTGATGCGGAGCTCAGACTCACAAACCGTGAGATCACGACCCGAGTTGAAACCAAGAGTCAGACGCTTAACCGACTAAGCCACCCAGGTGCCCCCGAGGCAGGCAGATTTTAGTACTGTCTTTATTTTAGCCAAGCAAACTGATGTTGAAGTGGACATTCTCATGTAGGTCCGTCTGATTGCAAATGCCGCATTCTTCCCATTATTCTGTATCCCTCTGTGATTCTTCTTCTTCTTCTTCTTTTTTTTTTTTTAATGTTTTTAAGTGTTTATTTATTATTTTAAGAGAGAGACAGAGTGCACCAGTGGGAGAGGGGCAGAAGGAGAGAGAGAGTGAATCCCGAGCAGGCACCACACGGTCAGTGCAGAGCCCCGTGCGGGGCTCGATCCCATGAACCAGGAGATCATGACCCGAGCCAAAATCAGGAGTCGGTCACCGACTGAACCACCTAGGTGCCCCCACCTCTGTTCCTTTTATATGAATGGATTTCACATAGTGGGATGGATTATTCCTTCTTACCAGGTGCTGTACCGTGTCTGGAAGTCCCCTGGGCATAGTGTTGGGTCCTTCCTCGTTGCTGATGGACTGGGAAGGAGACATCGTGGATGGGCAGCTAAGCTGTGGCGTGGTGATGCTCTCATGGGACAGCCAGGGCTCTGGGGGAGTACGGTGGGGAGCATCGGGTCCAGACTTGTCTCCCAGTTCACGTGTGCAGGGACCTCTTTCTGGAGGAGATAATCATCTAGTTAAGACCTGGAGGTGTGTCAGAACAAGCATGGGTTCCATGGGGGGAAGTGAAAGAAACCCTAATGCTGAAAGCAAGCAAGAAAAGAACAATCTGGAACCAAGAACGATTCTGAATCCCCTGAATAGATATGCTTCCCTGAAGAAAACTATCTCAACCCACCTGTTGTGCATTAAGACATGATTTTTCACTTTGTATCCGGATCCTTATTTGCATTTGTAAAATGAAGTAAAATGCTTTGTCACAGGTTTTCTATACATTGCAAATTTCATTGAATTTTAAAGGATTTTGTTACTTTATTTATTTAAATTATTATTATTTTTTAATGTTTTCTTTTTGACAGAGAGAGGGACAGAGTATGAATGGGGGAGGGGCAGAGAGAGAGGGAGACACAGAATCCGAAGCAGGCTCCAGGCTCTGAGCTGTCTGCACGGAGCCCGACGTGGGGCTCGAACCCACGAACCCGTGAGATCATGACTGAACCGAAATTGGCCGCTTAACTGACTGAACCACCCAGGAGCCCCATGATGGATTTTGTTATTTTTTTGTTTAATATGACTATACACTAAGAAGATGTAAATAAATTTATGAGTTGAGAGCTCAGAAATCCTGAATAATGTTCATTTCCCTGCACTCATGGAAGGCACAGGTGCTACAAGGATTTCTGTAAGAAGAGCTACACATCGAAGGGGTCTTAGGCAGAGATTCTAGAATCTTGTGAATTATTTCTTTTTTCCCCCCTGTCCACCTGGTGTTAACCTTAACAGGATAGCATAATGTTGAAAGCATGTTCCCCCCCCCCCCCCACAATGTGCGGTATTTTAGAGTTATTGTAGTGTAATTGACGTACAGTGTGATATTAGTTTCGGGTGTACAACCTATTGATTTGACAGTTCTATCTGTACATCACTCAGTGCTCACCGTGATATGTGTAGGCACAATATAATATTATTACAGTATTATCGACTGTATTCCCTATGCTGCATTTTTCATTTCCATGACATAGTTATTTTATGACTGGACGTTTCTTGGGGCGCCTGGGTGGCGCAGTCGGTTAAGCATCCGACTTCAGCCAGGTCACGATCTCGCGGTCCGTGAGTTCGAGCCCCGCGTCAGGCTCTGGGCTGATGGCTCAGAGCCTGGAGCCTGTTTCCGATTCTGTGTCTCCCTCTCTCTCTGCCCCTCCCCCGTTCATGCTATGTCTCTCTCTGTCCCAAAAATAAATAAAAAACGTTGAAAAAAAAAAAAAATTTATGACTGGACGTTTCTTAATCTTCTTCACCTATTTCACACCCACCCCTGCAATCACCAGTTTGTTCTCTTGTGTTTAAGAGTCTGTCTGGTTGGTTTGTTTGTTTTGTTCTTAGATTCCACATGTAAGTGGAATCGTATGGTGTTTGTTTTTCTGCTGATTTCACTAGCATTATACGCTCTAGGTCCATCCATGTTGCCGCACGTGGCAAGATCTCATTGTAAAAGCATGGGTTTTCAAGTTAATGGAAAGCCCAGTTCTGTCACTTTTACTTAACTGAATGTATGAAAGTTACCCTACCTTTCTAAAATTCAGTTTCCTAAGCAGTAAATGAGAATAATAGTACTTATCTCATATAATCTACAAATCATTTATTTATTGTTTGTTTTCATTTTTTGTAATTTTGTGGTGTCATAGAATGAATAGATGAACCCATGTTTTCTTATCTTTTAAAAATGTGGGGGCGCCTGGGTGGCTCAGTCGGTTGAGCGTCCGACTTCGGCTCAGGTCATGGTCTGACAGTCTGTGAGTTCGCGCGTCGGGCTCTGTGCTGACAGCTCGGAGCCTGGAGCCTGCTTCGGATTCTGTGTCTCCCTCTCTCTCTGCTCCTCCCCTGCTCGTGCTCTGTCTCTCTCTGTCTTAAAAGTAAATAAAAACATTTAAAAAAATTAAAAAAAAAATAAAATAAAAATGTGATATTTGGGGGCACCTGGGTGGCTCAGTCAGTTAAGCATCCAACTTCAGCTCAGATCATGATCTCACAGAGTTTGAGTTCAAGCCTCCCCATGGCTCTCTGCTGTCAGCACAGAGCCCACTTCAGATCCTCTGTCCCCCTCTCTCTCTGCCCTTCCTCTGCTTGCACTGTCTTAAAAACGATAAACGTTGGGGCGCCTGGATGGCTCAGTTGGTTGAGCGTCCGACTTCGGCTCAGGTCGGGATCTCGTGGTTTGTGGGTTCGAGCCCCGCGTCGGGCTGTGTGCTGACAGCTCAGAACCTGGAGCCTGCTTTGGATTCTGTGTCTCCCTCCTCTCTCTGCCCTTCCCAGCTGGTGCTCTGTCTCTGTCTCTCTCAAAAAGAAATAAACACTTAAAAAAAAAAACCATTAAAAAATGTGATAATTGGTTTATAGGAAAGAATATATGTAATCGTACACATTGTGTCGTAAACATAAGAAGAAAATGGACAGGAATGAGCTCATCACTCAACCTGGGAAGGACAATACAGCCCCTGGTAGCTTACCTACCTGTGTGTTCTTCAAATCAGTAACCCTCCCCTTTCAGGTCACCATTAATTTCTTTTTTTTTTTTTTTTTTTTTTTTTTAATTTTTTTTCAACGTTTTTTATTTATTTTTGGGACAGAGAGAGACAGAGCATGAACGGGGGAGGCGCAGAGAGAGAGGGAGACACAGAATCGGAAACAGGCTCCAGGCTCCGAGCCAGCAGCCCAGAGCCTGACGCGGGGCTCGAACTCACGGACCGCGAGATCGTGACCTGGCTGAAGTCGGACGCTTAACCGACGGCGCCACCCAGGCGCCCCAAGTCACCATTAATTTCTGAACTTTGAGTTCATCATTGCCTTGCTTTTTTATGAATAATAATGTAAGTTCTAATAATGGCTTCAAAAATATATCTGGCATCTTTAAAAGAAAATATGACTTAGTTCCATTTGTTTTTACTTTTATATATCCTAAAAAGTATGTTGTATATAGGCTTCTGCAGTTGGGTTTATTTTGGCTCACTAATGTTCCAAAATGGATCCCTGTTGTTGTGCTTAACTGTGGTGCATTCATTCCCAAAGGTGTGTAACACTCTATTGTGTGAATGTGCCACCAATTATTTATCCTGTTGGTGAGCGTTTAGATTGTGTAATTTTTTTTCAGCTGGGAGCGGTGCTACTTACTACTGTGTACTTGCTTGTGCCTGACTCTTAGTGCATGTGTGCAAGAATTTCTCCATGATGTATATGGAGAAGTGGAATTTGGGGATTTTAGGGTATCGGGGGGCTCAACTTCGTAAGACAACGCTGAGGTGCCTGGATGGCTCGGTTAAGTTTCTGGCTCTTGGTTTCGGCTCCAGTCTTGATCTCACGGTTTGTGAGTTTGAGCCCTGCATCAGGGCTGATGGGATTCTTTCTCCTTCCCTCTCTGCCCTTCCCCCGCTTGTGCCGTCTCTCTCAAAATAGATAAATAAGTAAATAAACTAAAAAAAATTAAATAAGATCATGCTAACTTGTTTTCTAAAGTGGGTGTACCAGTTTAATGTCTACCAGCAGAACAGAAATGTTCCCCCGTTCCACATCTTTTGGTGTTTGGTATTGTTAGATGACTTCTTAATTTTGCCAGGCTAGCGGGTAGAAATTATGTCATTGTTGTTTTAATTTGTGTATCCCTGATTATGGGAAAGAGGGGCTTTTCATCGCTTTTTAAAAGCTGCACATCTTAAAAAATGTTTATTTATTTATTTTGAGAGCGAGGGAGTGCACGTGAGCGGGAGAGAGGTCGAGAGAAAGAGGGAGAGAGAGAACCCCAAGCAAGCTCTGAGCTGCCAGCATAGAGCCTGCCGCCTGGCTCAGTCTCATGAACCATGAGATCATGACCTGAGCCAGAATCAAGTCAGATGCTTAATTGACTGAGCCACCCAAGTGCCCTGCTCTTCATATTTTTAAGGGTCATTTTCTCTTCCCCTTTTGTGAAATGCCAGTTTGTGTGTTTTTGCCCAGTTATTTATTAGGCTGTTTATCTTTTTCACACTAGTTTGTAGGAGTTCTTTATATATTTTGAATACTTATCCTTTTTTTGGATATATGTCACAGATATCTTTTCTTAGTTCATAATTTGTCTATTTTATTTGTGACGATTTTGAAAAACAAATCATTTATTTTTTATATTATCTTTATTATGTTTCCCACTCGTGACAGCTGCCCCATTCACTGACAGAAACAGCTATCACTCCTTGCTGGCAGGTGTATCTCAGATGCCTGGGAAGCCAGCGCAAGCAAACATAAGTAGGATTTCCCAACTGAGACCTGCTTTCAAAAAAATGGCTAACTTTCGGATTGCTACTTCAACACACAGCACAGCTGACGACTCAGATTTTTCACTGAGAGCAGCTCCCAGCTCTGATTCAGACCGAGTCAGTCTACAGATAGCACCTCAGGTCAAGAAGGTCTTCATTTTAATGTGGCAGGATTTCAGTATTTTCTTTTATGGTGAGCGGGAAAGGTCACCTGTATTTTCTGCTGAAAGCTTCTGAATGTTACTTCACTCAATTAAGTCTCTACTCTTTACTCTGGACTTTTGTGTCTGAGGTGTGAGGTATGGACCCAGCATTCTTTAATATTCCCTGTACTGCACAGTGTTTTCATGAGAATGGAGAGGAATTAAGCATCCAGCTCCTCATATAGTTCTGGGTACGTGCAAGGTGCTCGATAAAGTCTACTTGTTGCTATTTTAACCTGTAGTTTCCTGTTTTGTTTTTTTTTTTTTTTTTCAGTTCATTGGTGCCTGCCTGCCTTCCTTCCTCCTTTCTTTTTAAAAAATATTTTTATGTTTAAGTAATCTCTACACCCGATATGGGCTCGAACCCACAAGCCTGAGATCAAGAGTTGCACACTTCATTGACTGAGCCAGCCTGGTGCCCCGATTGGTATGTTTCTTCATGAAATCATTAGAGTGTGCATTTTTGGAATGACAGTTGAAGCAGGTTTGCACTGATTAAGAAACCAACCTGGAGCCTCCCCCCACCCCCATATTGTCAGAAGCTTCATCTGTGAGTTGAATCAAAGAGTAAATCGTAATTCATGAGTTAATTGATTTGAGCATTTATTTCGTTTTGGACCTGGTTGGTGATTCAGAATTTCTCTGGCATCTTACCCAATACCTTCTCCCTCTGCCCTGAATAATCAGATAGCTTTTGATTACAAGGTTAATCTTGTTACTTTGGAATTTGCTTATTCAGCTCTGCATTGCCATAGAATATATTCTCTAAATACTTGAAGATAGGTGCTGGGGGGTTTCTGCTCTAATGCTGGAAGTTAATTCCTGCTTGAATGTCTTGGACCGGATTATATGTGCTGCACAGAAAACTTGCTTTGGGGGCCCTTTTCCATTTCTTAGCCACGCTTTCATGGAAAGGAGAGGCAGAGAAATACTTCTTGGAAAATTAAAACTGTTTAGCTGCACTCCTGGGGCACATTGGGAACACACAATGAAATCTGGAAAGTAAAACATGAAACTTTATAAAGTGAGCATAAAAGGCACCATAAAAGTTGGAGAGATGTTGTCAGTTATATGGCTGAGGATGACTGCCCATTTATTGCTCAAGTGTGGTCACGGAAGTTCACTCGGAGGCTAGAGGGGCTCCTGGGCAGGAGGTGGATGGAACCGCACGCTGCCGTTCGTAACTGGGAACGATAAACCCGGTGCCTCGGAGGCAGGCCTTCAGCCTGGGTTGTAAAGTTACACTCTGTGCTCAAGCCTTTTCAGATGGGCTTGACTACCTCGTGGAGGTGGGTGTTTTTGATATCCTGGGCAGTTGCCAGGGAGGTGGAAAGATGGAAAGATTCCTATGAAGAATGACTCCTCTGTCTTTCCCTGCCTATATGTTCTTCTCATGGACCCTGGAATGGATTCTGGAGAAGATGTTGCTGGTGCCCTGCCTGGATCACCCTTTACTGGGCCACTGCACCCAGCCCTCAGCTACTGCAGACCTTGTTGCTACCAGCTCACACTTGTATCCTTCCCTGGAAGATTCTGCCTCGCCAGATAGGAGCCCCCGGCACGGAGATGACCGGGAGGCAGTATCTGATTCTCCACCCGGGGGTGGCCCGTTACCCAACGGTGGAGATCACTGATGTCAATGATGGGGGGTATAAAACCCAGGCCTTTGTCTCCGGGCAGCACAAAGTCTAAAGTGCAGGGCACCCCAGAGCTCTCTGTGGGATCCACAGAGGCTGGGCTTGTCTCAACCCCTATCTTTTCCTTTCTTATGCAGCTCCCCTCACTTCCTCACAAGGTTCTCCTGAGAGTACTTCCTCAAGCATTCATTTGCCCAGGAATCTCCACGTCAGGCTCTGCGTCTGGGGAACGTGACATAAGACACTCTGTTTGTCTTCTCTGGCCCATCACGCTTTGCTCACTATGTAGGGTGTATACCTGAGTCCTCCCTGCCTCGCTGGACTCTCCTGAGGGCTGGTTTCGTGCATTCTTTGTCTTTATACTTCCGCCGGGTCTCCTGACACCATGCCCTGCTCCTAGCACGTGCCCGGCGTGTGTCAAAAGAGGGACTGAATGGGAGAAGGCCGCACGTGCCGAGGCGGAGAGGGGCCGGGAGGTGACTCCTGATGTTGGCGTGGGGTCTGGCAGCGGGCACTTGGATGGCCGCCCGCACACAGGAAGTGGGCAGAACACGCTTCCTCTTGGGGTGCCAGGCTGGCTGGGTCGGTGGAGCACGTGACTCTTGGTCCTGAGGTTGTGGGTTCGGGCCCCACGTTGGGGGTCGAGAGCACTTAAAAAAAACCCACGCTTCTGCCTTTGTGAGGAAGACAGCGTTCGGTTTCTCGCTCCTGGTGACGCCGACGCTGCTGCCCTTGGCAGGGGGGTTGGGGGGAGGAGGGTGTGTCAAGCTTTGGTGTCGCGCCTGCTGTGCACGGCACACAGATCCCCCGCAGGTGAAGTGGGAAAGCGGTCCTGGGCTGTGCCTAGATCCGCACCTGCCACACCCGACAGGTGGGGCCCGTCTCTGTCTCCCCCGTCCACCCTCCCCCCCTCCACCGTCGCTCTCCCTTGCGTGTTTCTCGTCTTGGCTGGATGACCCCGATGTCCACCAGGTTGCTGGAGCCAGAAGTTCCGTGACTCCTTCCTGTTGTCTCCTTCTCTCTCTCGAGTCTCACCCTGACCGCCTTCCCTGCCCTTTGCCTCTTGGTCAGATGCCCCCGGCCCTGGCCCGGACTCTGATAGTCGTCCCTGTACTTGCCTGCCTGGGCCTCCTCTTCCAGGCCATCTTGAGCACCGTCCGTGGTGAGCTTCCCCAGGTGTATGTGCTCCGTAAAGCTCTTGGGCGATTTCTCAGGACCTCCGAACCAAGCCCAGACTCTACGAAAATGGCGCCCGGTGCCCGGCCCCACTGTCACCCCTTGACTTGTGCCCTTGCTTCCTGCTCCCTCAGCCAGGCAGATGCAAGTCCTTTGGCAGAGGCTGCCTGCGTCCCCTCCTAAGGGCCAGCGGGCCGCTCCCAGGCAGGTGCTGTCACCATTGTGCGTGGCCCGGCCCGTGTCACCGCACTTATCACCTGGTAGCTCTCCCCAGCCACCTGGGGTGTCTGAGGCCGTGTCAAGAATAGGAGGCCTGATGTTTAGCACGAGGTAGGCAGGACGTAAAAACAAAGAAACGTGGCAAAGTTCTTAATTGAATGGTTTCCCATCTTTTTCTGTTGTTAGTAAAATAAAACCTTCGCGTCCCCACCCTCCACTTAATAGTACTTCATACTGGCTGTCATTTCAGGAAATTCCGGATGGCAAAAGGTACTGTGATTTGAGCGATGGCGTTTGAGCGATTTGGGTTTTATTAGTCACAGCAGGATCTGCAGACATTTGAAAAATAACCATATTTATGCTCACAACACATTATTCTTAACCAGTCCAGGGGTCACAAGCTCAAATGCTTTGCGGGGCCCCGGCCCTCACAGAAACAAGGGTGTCAGAAAAACTGCAAATTTGTTGGCCGAGGGCCACTGACCCTGTGGTCTGAGCGTTTGAGAAGGTGGGCCTGTGGAGACCAGAAGGCGTCACACGTAACTGAGGCAGCTGATGTTCAGCTCTGGCCTGTTTCTAACCTGTGGCTGGTGAATGTGGGCCCAGTGTTGAGATCCTCAGGTAATTCAAGAGGCACCAGACATACGGATTTTTATGAGAAGCCGTGTTGTTCTTTGAAGAATGGCAACTAATTCAAAATTTAGAAATAAACAAGAAAGGCAAAAAATAAAATAAAATAAAAATAAAAACACCCCACGAAATACACACACACACACACACACACACACACACACACACACACACACAAAACAACTCAAAACAAAAATAAAAGCAAAAAGCAAAATCCTGCTGTGGCCAAGCCCTGTGGACCAGTGGACTTGAGGGTCGGGTCTTGTGTTTCCCGCTGACGGTCATTTGCAGGCTCTGGTCCGGATGGTATCCCCTGAGCATGTCTGTGGTGACTCTGGGGCCCCGTGGTTGCTGGTGCAGTGGTTGGGGACTGTCGTGTTGCACCAGAAGTCCTGTGGAGGGAATTTGACACCTCCTTGGCTGGTGAGGGAGGGAAACTGGGGGAATCTCCTCCTCCCAGAGTGACCCCCTGAGTCTCCTCTGCCAGGATGGCTTGTTCCCCGTTTTAATGTAAAGCGACCAACTTGTCTAAGGAAGGGGGCGGGAAGGTGTCTCAGAGTGACAAGTCAGTGCCACAGGTGGCGGTGTTCCTTTTTTTTTTAATCACCGTTTGGTTCCTTTACGTGTTTGTTGGTAATGCGGTAGAACTGCCCTTTTTGCTAAAACCCAAATACTGGATCTTTACTAAATAAATATGTTGTAGCATGAGTGTTGCCTTTTAGTCTCGTGAAAAGGGCAGGGGGAAAATTTGGGAGTGAGGAGAGCCGTCAGGAAGGTGATAGTCTTCCATAAATCTTTCCACACAGCGATATGTGAAGATATTAATGCTTGAGCAGCTTTGTTAATTTATTTTTTTTTTCTTTTCAACGTTTTTTTTTTTATTTTTTATTTTTGGGACAGAGAGAGACAGAGCATGAACGGGGGAGGGGCAGAGAGAGAGGGAGACACAGAATCGGAAACAGGCTCCAGGCTCCGAGCCATCAGCCCAGAGCCCGACGCGGGGCTCGAACTCACGGACCTCGAGATCACGACATGGCTGAAGTCGGCCGCTTAACCGACTGCGCCACCCAGGCGCCCCTGTAAACTTATTTTCATGGGTACCTAACACCTCAGATCATTCAGTCTGATCACATCCTTTATTAGGAAAGAAAATTGTTACCACACAGTCTACCAGTTTAGAAGCAGTTTTTAAATGTTGTATTACTTTATTTTTATTTTAAATAATATTTTTATGATGTTTTCAAATATTTGTATTTTCAGAATTTATTTTTACGTTGGAAGAAGCTGTTTAACATTGCTGGTAGGAATGCAGATTGGTATGACTTCTATGGAAGACAAATGGATAATCTTTATCAACAGCCTGAAGAATGTTCATGTCATTTGACCTGGTGATTCTACTTGTGTTAATATACTTGAGTTAATATGTCTGATGTTAACTCAAGTATATTAACTTGACGGGCACCTGGGTGGCTCAGTCAGTTAAGCAACCAACTCTTGGTTTTGGCTCAGGTCATGATCTCATGGTCATGAGATTGAGCCCTGCACTGGGCTCTGTGCTGAGTGTGGAGCCTGCTTGGGATTCGCTCTCTCCCTCTCCCGCTGCCCCCTCCTCCCTCTCTCACAAAAGAAATATAGAAACATTAAAAAAAAAAGTATATTTACTTGAGTTTGTATATTTAATATAATCAGAGAAGTACACAAGAAATAAGACACGAAGATGTCTACTGCTGTGTTATTTATGACCACGAACAGCCTTAAATTAGGGGGAAAGGTTAGGAAAGTTATGCTATGAAATGTAGCATAATATGAAATATTATTCTGATATGAAGTGATGTTTCTGAAGAACGTTTAATGACAGTAGAATTAATGCTCTTGATAAAATGTTAAGTGAAAAACAGCTGGTTTCAGGTAAAATATCTGTGCGCGTCTGACTCTGTGTATGCGTGTAACCAGACGGTAAGAGTTTAAGGGACTGTTTCAAAATACTAACAGTAATTTTCTTTGGGTGGTATAATGATGTTTCAGATTTACCACGATGAACATGCATTCATGACCTTTATAGTCAGGAACAATACCAGGCTTTTTTTTTTCCTTTTAAACTAGTAAATGTACTTTATCAAAAACTGTGTGTTACATGACCCAACAGTTCCATTCCTAGGTGTAAACTTAGAAGAATTGAAGACAGGGATTCAGACACTTGTACGTTGGTGTTCACTGGGCCATTATTCACGAGAGCCCCAAAGTGGAAACAACCCACGTGTCCGTCAACAGACGAATGGAAGAATAAAATGTGGTCTATCCATATAATGTAACATTATTTGCCATAAAAAGGAGTGAAGTTTTGACACATGCCACAACATGGATGAACCCTGGACACACTATGCTCAAATAAACCAGTCACAGAAGGACAAATGTTATGATATTGCAGTTACAATATTGCGGTTATATGAAATTCGTAGACACAGAGAGTGAATTAGAGGCTTCTAGGATCTGGCAACAGGGCAAATGAGGGTTATTGCTAACGGTTACAGAGTTCCTGTTTGAGATGATGAAACAAGTTTTGGAAATAGATAGCAATGACAGTTGCAGACCATTGTGAATGTAGCTAGTTTCCCTTAATTGTCCATCTAAAAATAGTTAAATGGCAAATTTCGTTACATGTATGTTATCACAATAAAAAAACTGAAAACCCAACAAAACTGGGTTAGCCAGTTGTAGTAGGAGTTTGATCTTCGATGTTGTGTGATGCTGTACATGTTTGTTTTGAATCATGGCCACTTTTTGGTCCATTTGTCTCCAGTTTTGCTTTTCACGTTTTTAAAAAAAGTTTATTTCTTTTGAGAGAGAGACAGAGAACAAGTGGAGGAGGGGCAGAGAGAGAGGGAGACACAGAATCCGAAGCAGACTCCAGGCTCCGAGCTGTCTGCACGGAGCCCGACGCGGGGCTCGAACTCAAGAACTGAGAGATCATGAGCCGAGCCAAAGTTGGAGGCTCAACCCACTGAGCCACCCAGGCGTCCCTGCTTTTCCCTTTTACCTCGCAAATATGGCTGCCCTGTAAGTGTTGTTTTGAAGATTTTGAATGTCAGGCTCAGATATTGATAATGGAGCCAGGGAGGGGTTCAGGAAGCATCTAGGAGGGTTTAAAAGAATTTATAAGGGGAAATGTGTCACTTTTAATATCGGGCCATGCATTGAGATCTTGACTGGGAGGAGGAGGAAGAAAGAGAAGCCTTGTTGATAACCAGCAGCTGATAATCGTTCTAGAATATTCAAAAGTATTCTGGCAAATCAGATAGCACTTGAATCAATACAGCCAGCACTTTTTTGCTTTGGGAATTCATTTGGCAGCCAGAAGTGCTGAAGGAAGAGCTTTACTTATATTCTCTGCTTCCTGGTATTTAAGGGATTCATTTCACTTGTGATTTGACACTAGTGCATTTCTTTCCCTTACAAAGGACAGGAGGTGCCCCTCTGAGATGTGAGAGATGGTGGCTGAAACCGCTTCTCTTAACGTTAACTTCTTAGTGATCCGTCCGAAAAATGATTATGGGGAGGAAGAAATTGGTTCAGCGGGGAACGTGGCCATGGGCAGGCTGCCAGATGCCTCTCAGGGGAGTTTGAGGTGTCTAGACTTGATGCTTTTGAACTCTTGGTACGTTTCCAGATCATCGCCGGCTCCTTGCTGCTGCTTTTGGAATTTACACAGTTCAGAGAGGTTTGTTGGACTAACTCTCAGCTGCCCTAGAATCAACTGAAGAAGTGACCGCTTTCATATTCATCAAAGAGTCTTCTCTTTGCTCAGTATGCCTTTCCTGAGATTTATTTATTTACCTAAGACGACTTCCATTTCCTTTTATCTTCACTTTCGGAGCGCGAGTTAGCCAAGTCTGTTGGTCTTTTTTCCTTTTTTGTTTGCAGCAGATCATGATACGATACGGTTTCCTGCGTTCCTGTGGTTACTGAAGTCTTAAATATGAAATATTTACCTTTTTCTCTTGTGAAGTTATTGTCCCTTAAATATTGATACTGCGAGTTTCCATCCCTCTGGGTTTCACTTGAGGAGGAAACAGTTTTTGAGTATTTCATTCACCTGTTGAGCCAACATGAATGGAGTACCTGGCATCCTCAACTCTGGGCACATCGAGCAGTGAATAGCTCTTGGCCCTGTTCTTGGGGGGGTTTATGTTCTGTGGAAGCAGGTGGACAAGTGAATGTCAGGGTGAAGGGGGTGGGGGTATCAGTAGGCACAGGATGTTGCAGGAACGCAGGGGAGACTCCTAGTCCAGCGTTGGGGGATTGGGAAGACTTCCTGGAGGAAGTGACCTCCACACTGAGTCTTGAAAGACCGTAGGAGTTGGCTACGTCAGGGAGTCAGTCATAGCGGCCAGAGCTGAAAGAGGACATCATCCGCTTGGGAAAGTGTAAGAATTTCAGTGTGAGAGCAGTGTAGCCCCTGAGAAAGGGTGCCAGAAGAAGGATAAGAGTGGACATTGGAGCATAAGTAGATAACGGTATTTCAAATGCCTTTGTCCGGAAATCACGGGGCTCTCAGAAAAAAAAAAAAAAATTGAAGCAGGGAAATAACTTGGTCAGATTTTAATTTTAGCAAGTTCACTCTAGTTTGCTTTAAATATAAGCAAATCAATACCTCTATTTGAGGTATGATCACATACGGTAAAATGGCCAGGTAGTAGTCAATGGACAGTTTGGTTGATGAGTTTTGATAATTGTATATGCTAATGTTACCACCACCTGAAACCAGATATAGAACATCTCCATTACCCCAGAAAGCTCCCCCATGTCCCTTTCCATTCAACCACCCAACCCCACCTCCCGATAGCCACTTTCTGACTTTATCTACAGCCAGGTCTTTCTTGGATCTCATGTAAGTGAGATCTCTCACTTATTCTGCTCACGCTCACTCTCCCGGAAGTGATGTCGCACAGTGGGGGCTGTGTTGTGTCTGGCTTCTTCCAGTCAACATAATTTGTAGGGTCCGTGCCCAGAAGCCCCCTGAGTGGGGATTGAACTTGAACTCATGACCCTGAGATCAACAGTCGTGTGCTGTACTGAGCCAGCCAGGCGCCTCCCTCAGTCAACATAACTTGAAACTCATCCACACCATTACGTTTGTAAGGAGTAGCTCCTTTTTATTGCTGAGTAGTATTCCATCGCATCGTTGACCATTAGTTTGTTCATTCATTTCCTGTTATGGACATTTGGGTTGTTTTTAGTTTCTGGCTTTGGTGGATAATGGTTCTATACACATTCTAATACAAGTCTTTTTTTTTTTTTTTTTTGGTAGACTTATATTTCATTTTCTCTTGGGTAAATAATCATGGGATTGCTAGGTCTGGATGGCTTTTATTTTCTTTGTTTATTATTTTTTAAAATTTATTTTGTGTGTGAGAGAGGGGGAGAGACAGGGCAAGCAGGGGAGAGGCAGAGAGAGAGGGAGAGAGAGAATCCTAAGCAGGCTCCACACTGTCCGCACAGAGTCCAATGTGGGGCTCGATCTCACAACTTGTGAGAGCATGACGTGCCGAAATCAAGAGTTGGACATTTAACCGACTGAGTCACCCAGGCACCCCTGGATGTTTTTAAAAGAACATATTGAAGTTGAAAGGCTGGGAACAGGGAGGCGATGGCGTGCAATCCAACTGAGAGATGAAGCTGTTCAGAAATAAGGTACTTTCTTACTGGAGGTGGATAGCAGTGAGGAAAATCCCTTCAATGAGCAAGTTGAATTGACAGGGCTAGGTGATGGACGGGTTTGAGACAAGAGAAGGCAAGGATCACTGGACCTGAGAATGAATGGCAGTATTTTTCCCTGAGCCAGGGAATGCAGGAGGTCCAGGGCTGGGGACGGTGGGGGGGATAGTAATGGATTTTGTTTGGGACGTTGAGTTTGAGATACAGGCAGGAGAGAGGGCCAGGAGGCAGTTGGCTGCATGAATCTGGAGGTTGGAAAAGAGATCCAGTTTCCCAGTATGGAGAAGGCAGTGGTCACTAAGGAGAAAGTAACAGAGAGGCCACAGGAGGGGGAAAATCACCAAGTAGGGGAGTTACGACCCACGGACTGGGAGAAGATCTTTATGAGACATTGTCATCGATGCAGCATTTGATTTCACAGTATATTGAAGAACTGCTAGGTACAAACAAGTACAACCTCTATAAAGAAAAATTGTTTTATGCAATAATAATGATGAACAAACTCTAGACGGGGGCAGTAATTCTGCTCCTGAGCATATATCCAAGTAGATCTGTCACACATTTGCACTAGAATATACACACACAAAGGATGAGAGCAGCATTGTTGATCTGCTCATAAATAGGAAGGCAGCCCCAGTGTCCGTCAGCTGAAGAATGGATAAATGAATAAATTGTGGTGTAGTCACTTAGCAGAATACTATACAGCAGTGAAAATGGATGGTCTGAACAGCACATCCCAACATGGATGAATCTCTCAAACATAATGTGAAGAAAAGCAAGTTGCAGAAGAGCACGTATAACATGATGCCCTTTGTTATTTTTTAATTTTTTTCAAATGTTTATTCATTATTGAGAGAGAGAGAGAGAGAGAGAGAGAGAGAGACAACAAGCAGGGGAGGGGCAGAGAGAGAGAGGGAGAGGGAGAATCCCAAGCAGTCCCCTTGCTCAGCACAGAGCCCAATGTGGGGCTCAAACTCACAAACTGTGAGACCATGACCTGAGCCAAAGTCAAGAGTCAGACACTTAACCAACTGAGCCACCCTGGTGCCCCATGATGCTCTTTTTAAAAAGATACTTTAGGGGCGCCTGGGTGGCGCAGTCGGTTAAGCGTCCGACTTCAGCCAGGTCACGATCTCGCGGTCCGTGAGTTCGAGCCCCGCGTCAGGCTCTGGGCTGATGGCTCGGAGCCTGGAGCCTGTTTCCGATTCTGTGTCTCCCTCTCTCTCTGCCCCTCCCCCGTTCATGCTCTGTCTCTCTCTGTCCCAAAAAAAAAAAAAAAAAAAGATACTTTATTAGATTTTTAAAAATTTAAAAAAAATTTATTTTAGTTCATATATTTTTTTACAGAGAGCGCATGCGAGAGAACATCCAAGCAGGGGAGGGGTAGAGGGAGAGAGAGAATCTTAAGCGGGCTCCGCGCCCAGGGCAGGAACCTGACGTGGGGGCTTGATCTCACAACCCTGGGATCATGCCTTGAGCCGAAATCTAGAGTTGCACACTTAACCAACTGAGCCACTCTGGTGTCCCAAATATGATGCTCTTTTAAAACATTTTAAAGTGAGCAAAATAGTACTATCTATATTATTTAAGGACCCATATCCAAACATAGTAGAAATATGGGGGAATGCCAAAATAGATTTGTGGTTTCCAGGAGTATGCTTTCAGGGGTGGCTACCAGGGGTTGGTAACGGTTGATGATGCCTTGTTTTCTTGAACAGGTGCTGAGTTCATGAGTGCTCACTGTGTCTCTGTATGCCCTTTTGCATTGCTGAATGCTTTTAAAAAGGAGAGGAACAGAGGACAGAGCTTTGGGGACACTAACACGTAAGGCAGCGAATTTGCAGAGTTTTTTGATTCTGATCCACACAAAGAAAGATCTTCTGTTCCGCATGCACACATGTATACAAATACAAACAAGACACAGACACAGACACAAAAGTTTCATGAAACTTTCATGAAAGACCTTTGTCCTTTCTTAGCCAATATTCTCTGGTAGTCTCTATTTTATTTCAGTTCATTAAAAAAATATGTTGGTTGTGACCTTACAAGTCAGTGGTTCTCAGGCGGGAGTGGCGCCAGTTTGATGATGTCTGGAGACGTTTTTGATTGTCGTGACTGACCTCTAGTGAGTAGGCGCCAGGGACGCTGCCAAACAGCCTAGACAGCACAGCGTGACCCCCTCCACCCACCCACAGCAAAGAATTGTGCAGCCCCAAATGTCAGTAAGGCCAGGGTTGAGAAACCCTGCTCTAAGTTGATTTCCTGATGCAGGTTGAAGACTTAACAGTTTGAAAAGCCGGGATGGATGGCAGGGGAAAAGATTGTCTAGCCAGATAGGAACACCAGGAGTGTGTGTGGCTGTAGGGTGCTGAGGGAGGATGTTCCACGAGGGCAAGTGAAGCATGGTCTGAAATATGTTCGTGGAGTTTGGCCACTAAGACCTTGCTGGTGACCGTGGCTAGGGGAATTTCTCGGGGGGTGTGGGGAAGGAGCCCAGAGGTAGTGAAGATGAGAGAGATGTCTTAAGAAGCCTGGCTGAGAAGGAGAAGAGTGATAGAGCAGGAGGTTTGAAGCAGGACTTGGTTTTTTTCAAGATAGTAGAGTGTCGGAGCATTAAGACGGTGATGGGAGGCGCTGGTAGGGAGGCAAGTGTGAGGGTGTGGAAGAGAATTAAGTGAGTGGAGCTGGTGCCTAGGAAGTCAGAGGAGTCCTGAGCAGGGGTGCATGTTGGCTTGAGGAGGGGGGGGGAGGAAGGAGGAAGGATACAGATGCAGGTGAGTTTGGGGGTAAGCAGGAAGTTAAAAGCATTCCTGCTGAACTGTGAAGTAGGAGGGAAGGCCATTTTCTGAGGGTGCAGCGGGGAGAGGTGGAGGTGACGGCCTCCGAGGCTCAGGTAGAATGGAGGAGGTTTGAAATAGCCTTTGAAGAGACTGGGGGGAAGAGCTGAGCAGGATCGCTGGGTGGTTCTGAGGGCCTCTTGACCATGGAGACCACGAAGACCATGAATCTGTTAGGACGTCAGCTTTAGCGCACATGTGGTTTTCGTCTTTGTGTTGAGCATCCTGGAGAGAGATGCGGTGGAGGAGATGGGTAGAGGGATCTGGGGCTGGGATTTGGCCGGGCAGGTGTAGAGAGTGCAGCGGCGTTGAGGTCGTTGGCCACAGGGCGGGTGATGTAGTACAGAGGGGAAAGGAGGTGAAGACAGAGGACAGTCAGAAAAGTAGAAAATAAAGGGATTGGCAAAATGGCACCAAAAGGGCGCCGGGGGAGTGGCCATATCGGGAGAAGCTGTGAGGGAGATCTGAGGGGGAAGGAGTTTATAGAGGGTAAAAGGACAGTGGGGTGACACGTCTGGAGGAGCTGTCGGATGTGGAGCCGTTCTGAGTGGTGACGGGAGAGACCAGGATGGATCTTTGAGAGGAAGGCAGTAACGCAGAGAAGGAGGTGACAGAATGGGGACAAGGAACTGACCACGCTGAGTACGTGGTGAATTCTAAGGTCATTCAGAGTGACAGCTGCACTTGGTGTCTCAAGGAAGACCAAGCCATTCGACAAGGTCTTCAAGGAATTCTCTCGTGATGCACAGAGGTTGATGGAAGTTTTGCCCAGGGGTGGAGAACTGTTATACTGCCTTTGGGGAATTAGAAATGGCTGCAGCGTGTTTCCAACAAAAGTCCGGTTTCAGCCAAGACAGGAAGAGAGGTTGGGGTGAGAGGTGGTTTTCAGGGGTACAGCCAAAAAAAAAGTGTGGGAGGATAGGGGCGTGGGTGTCAAATCACAGAAAAGGATGGCTGGGGCCATGGGGGACTAAGCATGAGGTGAGGCTGAGAGGCATGATTGGAGGGAGTAGTCCCCCTGGCGTTTGGGAGAATCCAGTCCTCTTCTCTGGAAGCAATTTGGGAAGTGTTCTGCTGGACCCTAAGTAATGCTGTCCAGATTTCCAGCTTGGAGTGACCTTCTTTTTCGTGAGTGACAATAGCCTCTAAAGGGGGTGGAGAATCCCTATAGCCAGGCCTTGTCACGAAAAGGCTTTTTATGGCCTCTGTTAACGTGGTCCTTTGACTTTCTAGAGAGAGGCCTGTCTACTGGAGAGGTGAGCAGTCTCAACTGCTTTTTTCCCCCTGGTTTCTAGAAAACAGAAGGCAAAGAAGGCCCTGTGGGGGTTCAGTTCCATTCAGTGCCTTCATAAAATGGTGTGATAAGCCGTGCCTGGTTCTTTAAAGTCAGCAGTGAATAATCCTTTCCTGTTAGAGAGCATGGGATTCCATTGGGGAGTTTAAACACATTTCTCTTTAATGGCTTAAATGAAGTGTTGCCTTTTTTCATGAAAGTTTTATATATTTGACCTATTTAATTTTTTTTTTCCTTCAGGAAATAAAAGATGGCATTTTCTTACTTCCATTCCAGAGAAAGAGATGCATTGGAGTTTTTGGCAGAGAAATCCCTTCATGTGCTCTGGAAATGCATGGTGTTTGGAGATGTGAAAAATGCAGTCCATCCCTTCCTTTTCTTTAAAAAAAAATCAAATTGAATGAAAAGAAACAATACTTTAGTGGAACTGGTTATGATGAATAGCTTTCTTCCGAGTGCTTCAGTAATCAAAATGAAAAATTGTGTTTTGATTGTTTTTTGTATTTTTTTTTGTAAAAATCGGGACATTTCTTCTTGGAAGTCACACTGGCATTTAGGACAGCATTTAATTAACACCAGCTTCCGTGAGGTATCGAAGAAAGGTGGTTGAAAAGATTGAGTAGGAAATATATGGGAAGGGCTGATTCAAATAAATGCTAAACCCCAAAGTGTTTTGGTGGTATAACAAGAAAATGGGAGAGGCAAAAAAAAAAAAAAAAGTAATTAAAGCATGAAAGGCTGAACCAAAGGCTGAGTGATACCTTGGAGGCACTCTGGAATGGACATTTAAAGGCCAGCCTGAAATTTGAGAACAGAGGGAAGTTACATAAGGTAACGACAGTTCCGGGAGTTGGGAAGAGGTGATGAATAGGAAATGAGGCGAGGCTCACCCTCTGAAGGCAGGGAAAGAGAAAAGCTATTTCTCACTGAATGTGCGACTTTCGGTAAAAAGTGAAAACACAGCAGATCCTGATTGTAGAATTCTGTTATCCCTTCAGTAATTCTGTATCCAGAACTCTCTGTTTAAATGCACCCTGCCCATTCCTCTTACTTTTCTTTGTATGGGAACGGTCTCTTGCACAAGAGCAGAGTTTTTTTCTTCTCTTAGTTCCCAGAGTAATTATTTCCCAAGATGGGTTGCAGCAAATGGTGTGTCGACAGGCCAGAGGAAAGACGGCATTTCAGCGTTCAAAGAAGTTTGTGAAGTACTCCGTTTAAAAAAGGGAAACAGGTGTATTTCACTATGCAGGGTCTCAGAGCCCTTAAAGTCAAATATGCATTTTTGGATTTCTAAGATAAGTGGGATGGATCGTTTAAATGGCTAAACAAACATTCAGTCTCTTGTTTCTTTTTTGGGATTCTGATTTTCCTCTAGGTGGCAATGTACCTAGTTAAAAATTCTCACCTCCTCAGACTTCCTTTGTCACTAGACGTGAGCCAGTGCTGGCCAATGAGACAGAAGTTGAAGTCTCTGCAGAGGGGGGGGCTTCCGGGAAAGGTACTGGTTCCTCAATAAATAGGATCTAAGGAGGCTGGACCTTAGATGCCTGCCTTTCTCCTGCCTGAAGGCACCGTAGCCATCTTGCACCATGAAAACAAAAGCCACATGCTAGGAGTTGTCAATCGGAGAGACTGAGGGAGTTCTTGCTGGCCTCGGGAAGCTACTCTACCTCATGAGCCTTGAACTGTTCATCTTTGGACTTTGTTCTCGTAGAAAAATAAAGCCCTGCTTGGTGAAACCATTGCAGTTGAGTTTCTTTACGTGCAGCTGAATGCGGTCCTAATTCACGTGAGGGTAATGTGGTGAGCAGTAATGGAACTTTATTCAAGGGACACTTTTAACAAGGGACACTTGTTTTGCTTTTGAAACTATGTAGAAGACCCTTTGGGAAATGGTGCTGTGGAGAATATGAATAGAAAGATAGTTGTGCAAGTGTAAATTTTCTGCAAGTGTAAATTAAAAAATAAAAAAATATATATATAACATTTATTTATTTTTGAGACAGCAAGAGAAGCAGGGCAGAGAGAGACAGAGGGATGGAGAATCCCAAACAGGCTCTGCACTGTGAGTGCACAGCCCGATGGAGGGCTCGAATCCGCGAACCTTGAGACCATGACCCAAGCCGAAATCAAGAACTGGGCACTCAACCGACTGAGCCATCCAGGTGCCCCAAGTGTAAATCTTCTGATGTTCTTTGTGGAATTAGAATTGTGAATTTTGGGCTTTTTCTTCTATTCTGACTTCTTCCCCTCGTATGACAGGTTTTTTGATTCTTTTTTTTAAATTAATGTATTTTGAGGGAGAAACTGTGAGTGGGGGATGGGCAGAGAGAGAGAGAGAGAGAGAGAGAAAGAGAGAGAGAGAGGGAGAGGGAGGGAGAGAGAGAATCCCAAGCAGGCTCCATGCCGCCAGCACAGAATCTGATGTGGGGCTCGAAATCATGAAACTGAGAGATTATGACCTGAGCCAAAACCAAGAGTCAGATGCCTAACCAGCTGAGCCACCCAGGTGCCTCAAGTTTTTGATTCTTTATAAAAAAACTTTCTAGTTATTTATGCCCCTCACCAACACACTTTATATGTCAGATTTTTAAAAAACTGAGATGGTTTTATTATCCTACTCTTTTGCTTTCTTTACACATGAAATTGGTCTCAAAATTTGGAGGTGAGTTGACTCAGACGTACATTTATTTCCATCCCAGTGTCAGAGATATTTCGTTTGTTTTGAATAATTTTATTTTTGATTGTGGCACGTACCAACCTTTTCTGTCTTCTTTCTCTCAAAATTAATGTGTAAACCAACACCTAAATATCCTAGGGAAGCTCTTCATGCGAATGATTTTTGTAAAGTTGGAAATCTTTGCTTCAATACTCCATGGTTGTCTCTTCTATAAATTGGATTTTTGTAGGGTTTTTTGTTTTTGTTTTTGTTTTAATATAGTGGTAAGCTCAATTCTCTGATACGGAATTTTCAACTCTTGGTTTATTTTAGAGAGAATGAGAGCACAAGTGGGGGGCAAGGCGGGGGTGGGGGAGAGAGAGAGAAAGAGAGAGAGAGAGAGAGAGAGAGAGAGAAGGCAGAGAATCTTAAGCAGGCTCCATGCTTAGCTCGGAGCCTGACTTTGGGGCTCATCCCAAGACCCTGGGGTCATGACCTGAGCCAAAATCAAGAGTAAGACACTCAACCGACTGAGCCACCCAGGTGTCTCCTCAACTCTTGGTATGTTTGTTTGTTTGTTTATTTAAAGTTTATTTTTGAGAGAGAGAGTGGGAGGGGCAGAGAGAGAGGGGGGCAGAGAGAGAGAGGGACAGAGAATCCCAAGCAGGCTCTGCACCATCAGCACAGACCCGGATGCAGGGCTCGAACTCATGAACAGTGAGAACATGACCCGAGCTGAAATCTAGAGCTGGTCGCTTAACTGGCTGAGCCACCCAGATGCCCTGACTCGTGGTTTTTTAAAGGACATTTCAATTATATTTCAGATCTTGAGTAGAATATAAAATCAGAATGTTACAGTTGAAGGGGATCTCAGAAAATGAGTCTGACTGCCTCACTCTGTAGCCCCAGGGATTGAGAACTTGCCCAAGGCCTCAAGAACTTGCCCAAGGCCTCATTGTTTAGCAAATGATGGCACAGCGGGGTCTCCGTCTCAGTGCCACAAGCCTGGCTCACTCTGGTGGTGAGCTGACAATCGCAGTGTAGGAATGTACACAATTTATTTCACTGATCTGGCCTCAGTTTCTCCATCAGTAAAATTGGAGTACCTTCTTGTTTACCCAATTCATGGTAAAATCTTTAAACTCTTTCGAGTTGCTTGGGATTGAATGCTTTTCCTTGTGTTCCATATTTATTGGAGAGGAGGGATATTTGGCTTCAGAAAAGTTTCTGTTCTTCAAATTCTGGTTTACTGCAGCATGTAAAATTCAGTCTTATGTATAGTTAGGTGAGTTTTAAAAATTTTTTTTCATGTTTATTTATTTTTGAGAGAGAGACAGAGTGTGAGCAGGGGAGGGGCAGGGAGAGAGGGAGACACAGAATCCGAAGCAGGCTCCAGGCTCTGAGCTGTCAGCGCAGAGCCCGACGTGGGGCTTGAACTCATGGACCGTGAGATCGTGACCTGAGCTTAAGTAGGACACTTAACTGACTGAGCCACACAAGCGCCCCTAGTTAGGTGAGTTTTGACAAATAAATGTGGTTTGTGAGACCACCATCACAAATAAGAGTATTTCCACCATCCTCAAAAGTTGGAGAACTTTATGCTCTTTGATTAGTAGGAATAATACTCTCTGTGGTACAGTTCCCATCACTTACATGCCGATTGCCCATAGCAATATTTTTAATGTTTATTTATTTATTTTAAGAGAGAGAGTGAGGAGGGTAGAGGCAGAGAGAGAGGGAGAGAATCCCAAGTAGGCTCCACACTGTGAGTGCAAAGCTTGGCGTGGGGCTCACTCCCACAAACTGCGAGATCGTGACCTGAACTGAAATCAGGGGTCTGACGCTCAACTTACTGAGCACCCAGGCACCCTGCGATATTTTTTAAATATAAGTTTTAAGTACATAGTTTTTCCTTTCATAGCTCCTCCTTTCTTTGCTAGTCTGTGTGTCTTTAGGGAAGGCCAACTAATTTGTTTTCTTATTGAGGTATAATTAACATATATTAGTTTCAAGTGAAAAACATGATGACTCAATATTTGTATATATTGAGACATGATCAACACAATAAATCTAGTTAACGTCTATTACCACACAGAGTCACAAAACATTTTTTTTTTTGGGGGGGGGTTGAGAAATTTTAAGATCTCTCTTAGCAACTTTCAAATATACAATACAGTGTTATTAACTATAATCATCATGCTGTACATTACATCCCCAGGACTTTTTTATTTTATAACGGAAAGTTTGTGACTTTTGACCCGCCTTCACCTTCCCCCCCGCCCCATCCTACCTTGGCAGCCGCCATTCTGTTCTCTGTATTAATGAGCTTGTTATCTTTGTTTTTAGATTCCACTTAAAAGTGAGATCATATGGTGTTTGTCTGACTTATTTCACTTAGTATAATGTCTTCAGGGTCAGGCCATGTTGTTGCAAATGGCAAGATTTTATCCTTTTTTATGGTTGAGTAGTATTCCATTGTGTGTGTGTACACACACACATATATACATGTATATATACACACATATATATATCTCACATTGTTTTTATTTTATATTCCTTTTTAGAGAGAGAGAGAGCACAAGAGGGGGGAGAGGGGCAGAGGGAGAGAGAGAATCTTAAGCAGACTTCACACTCTGTGCAGAGGGATGCCCTGATGCATGGCTCAATATCATGATCATGACCTGAGCGGAAATCAAGGGTTGGATGCTCAACCAGCTGAACCACCCAGGCGCCCCTCACATCTTCTTTATTCATTCATCTGTGACAGGTTGTTTCCATATGTTGGCTGTTGTAAATAATGCTGCAATAAACATGTGGGTACATATATCTTTTCGAGTTAGTGTTTTCATTTTCTTTAGATACATACCAAGAAGTGGAATTGCTGGCTCATGTAATAGTTTTATTTATTTTTAGTTTTGTGTGTGTGTGTGTTTTTTTTTCTTGAAGAACTTCCATACTGTTTTCCATAATAGCTGCATCAGTTTACATTCCCACCAAGAGTTTCTTTTTCTCCACATCCTTGCCAACTCTCTCTTTCCCTTCGTTCGTTCGTTCGTTCGTTCCTTCCTCTCTCTCTCTCTCTCTCTCTCTGTTCTTTTCTGTTCTTTCTTTTGAAAGGTAAGTGGGGGAGAGGGGCAGAGGGAGAAAGAGACAATCTTAAGCGTAGAGCCTGATGCGGGGCTCAATCCCATGACCCTGGGATCATGACCTGAGCCAAAAATCAAGAGTTGGAAGCTCAACTGACTAAGCCACCCAGGCACCCCATTTTTTTTTATACTAGACATTCTCACACGTGTGAGGTGGTCGCTCATTGTGGTTTTCATTGTTTGCATTTCCCTGATGATTAATGATGTTGAGTGTCTTTTTAGGTACCTGTTGGCCATCTGTACGTCTTTGGAAAAATGTCTGTTCAGATCTACCCATTTTTTAATTGGATTTTTTTTTTGCTGTTGTGCTATATGAATTCTTTAGATACTTCAGATATTAGTCACATATTAGATATATGATTTGCAAATATTCTCTCCCATTCAGTAAGTTGCCTTTTCATTTTCTTGATGGTTTCCTTTGCTGAGTAGAAGTTTTTTAGTTTCCTGTCGTCCCCCGTGTTTATTCTTGCTTTTGTTGCTTTTGCTTTTGGCATCAGATCCAAAAACTCATCACCAAGACCAATGTCAAGGAGCTTACTGCCTATGTTTTCTTCTAGGGGTTTTATAGTTTCAGGTCTTACGTTCAGGTCTTTAGTCCATTTTGAGTTAGTTTCATTCATTTGCGTATGGCTGTCCCGTTTTCCTAGTACTATTTATTGAAGAGACTGTCCTTTTCCTATTGTATATTCTTGGCTCCTTTGTCATAAATTAATTGACCATATGTGTTTGGGTTTATTTCTGGACTGTGTTCTGTTCCATTGATCTATGTGTCTATATTTATGCCAGTGCCATACTGTTTTGATTACTATAGTTTTTTAAAAATATACTTTGAAATCAGGAAGCATGATGTTTCCAGCTTTGTTCTTTCTCAAGATAGCTTTGCCTATTCAGAGTCTTTTGTGGTTCTGTACAAATTTTAGAATTATTCTATTTCTGTGAAAAATGCCATTGGAATTTTGATAGGGATTGTTTTGAATCTGTAGATTGCTTTCGGTAGTGTGGGCACTTTAATGATTTTAAAGTTTACAGTCCATGAGCACAGAATATCTTTTCAGTTATTTGTATCTTTAATTTCTTTCATCGATGTCTTACAGTTTTCAATGTACAGGTCTTTCACCTCCTTGGTTAAATTTATTCCTAGGTGTTTTATTCTTTTTGATGTAATTATAAATGGGATTTTTTTCCCCTTAGTTTCTCTGATAGTTCATTATTCCCGTATAGAAATGCAACAGATCTTTGTAAATTGATATTGTACCCTGCAACTTTACTGAATTAATTTACCAGTTCCAACAGTTTTTTAGTGAAGTCTTTAGGATTTTCTATGTATAATATCATGTCATCTACAAATCGTGACAGTTTTAGTTTTTTTTGTTCCCATTTGGATGCTTTTGATTTCTCTCTCTTGCCTAATTGCCATGAGTAGGACTTGTCAATACTGTGTTGAGCAAAAATGGCAAGAGTTGGCATCCTTGTCTTATCCCTGATTTAGAGAAAAAACTTTCAGCTTTTCATGATTGAGTAGAACGTTAGCTGTGGCATTGTCATAGATGGCTTTATCATGTTGCGGTACATTCTGTCTACACCCGCTTTGTTGAGAGTTTTTATCATAAGTGGACTTTGAATTTTGTCAGCTGCTTTTTCTGAATCTAGTGTTTAACTTCTTCACAAATAACAGTAGTCATTAGTTATATAGCACTCACTACTCCTAGACATCCTGAGTGATTTACACACAATATATAATGTAGTCTTCCCCTAAGTGCTACCAACTAATTGTTATGGATCTTAAAATTGCAAGTAAGGATACTGGTGGTTAGAGAGGTTAGCCATCTAAAAAACTTATCCCAGTCACTTCCTAAATTGATTATTCAGCTTAAGTGATGGAATGAGGTAGAGTGGTCAGTTTTGGCCTTTTCTTTTCTTGCTACCATATGTGATTTCATCACATAAAACTTTACAACAAAAGATTTTTTAAAAGTTAAAAAAACCCTTAAGACCCATTTTTAATTTGTCTGCATGGCCCTTAGAAGTCCCGTCCAGAAATCAAACGTTTGGTGTTGTCAGTTATCGTGTAACTCCTGCCGTAATTTTGGGAGGAATCTGGGGGAAAAGAGAAACGATAATACTCTATTTCCTGGAATAAAAATATTTTTGTTTATCCAGATTTTAAAAATCCTAATATTTTGGGAATGCTTTGAAAATTCATGTATTGTTTTCAGGAAAGCCGTTAAACTTTTGATTCTCTGCTTTTTGCTGACACCGAATTTAAAAGAAAAAGATTTAAATATCTTTAAAATGATGTTAAATAGCTTCCTGATGATGTCGAGAGCGTGGAATGTCCCTTTATAGTCTTCAGGTGGAAGAAAAAGTGGTAGACAAGAATTCAAAAGACTGGACTTATTTTGATTATATGCAATTTGAAACACTTTGCCGATTTTCCTGTGGGTTTGCAAAGATGAAGTGTTTGTTAGGTTTCGGTCACGGGGAAGCTGCATCCTCTGGGCTGCATACATTGTATGACTTCTTGACGTTGTTGTTTTTTTCTTACATTGTTATTGTGAAGGCCATTATCAGAATAAGCAGCATCAACACACATTTGTGTCCCACCTGAAATGAACTAAACCAGGTCACTTAGGATATAGAATTGGAGGCAGTGTCCTCTTGAGGGTGAGGAAGGTACCCTAGCGAAGTGGGGAGATGGGATGGGAGGTGGGAAGGAGAACACGTTTGGAGGTGAAACTCTGGTGGAGTGGACTATTTCAGAGTAAACTTTTAAAAAATATTTATTATTTTCAGGGGAGGAGGGACAGAGAAAGAGGGGTAGAGAGAGAATCCCAAGCAGGCTCCACAGTGTCAGTCCAGATCCTGATGCAGGGCTCGATCCCCCTTACTGTGAGATCACGACCTGAGCCGGAATCAGGAGTCTGACGCTCGACCCACCGAGGCATCCAGGTGCCCCCAGAATAAACTTTCATCACCAGCCACAGCGTTTGGTTTTCCTGAACTTCTTTTTTCTCAAGCTGCTTAAACAGGAGGCCATGCTTTTCATTTTTGTTCCGTTTTTTAGTATGAGATAATCATATTTAAATTCCATTAATTATATGTAATATTTATTGTGTGTTCGTTGATTCAGAGAACGTTTCTTGAGTACCTTCTAGGTACAAGATGCCATATAAGAGTTTTTTGAAAATAAAAACATGGGTTAGACAATAATTGACCTTTAAGAAACTTGTAGTATAATTGGAAAGTTAAAAAACGAGCCCAAAACACCCTTGGGAAATAGAGCTGGAAAAGTAGTTTGGGTCTAAATGCCAAGTTAGGAGTGTGGATTTCTGTAGCAGATAGCATCTACTGATGCATAGAGGAGGGACTTAACCAGATCTAGGTGACATTGATCTCCTTTTTTTTTTTTTTTTTTTTTTTTTCCATTTTTTAAGTTTTATTTATTTTTGAGAGAGAGTGTGAGCAGGGGAGAAGCAGAGAGAGAGGGAGACACAAAATCTGAAGCGGACTCCACGCTCTGAGCTGTCAGTACAGAGCCCGACGCTGGGCTCGAACTCACAAACTGTGAGATTGTGACCTGAGCCAAATTTGGATGCTCAACGGACTGAGCCATCCAGGTGCCCCGACACTGATCAACTTAAAGAGAGGAATGTAGCGGTGGAGTTAGGTGCATTCTGTAATGGGAAGAGAGGAAAGGCAGAGACCAGCTAGGAGGCTGCTGACAGTTATCCCAAGGACTGAATTGGGTTATGGTCACAGAATTGGAGAGGAGATGGGTGAATAGGACATGCTTTGAAAAGAGATCGCCAGAACTTAATAACTAGCTGGGAGTTGGGGTTGGGAGCGCTTTGAGTGTTTACTAAGGTTTAAACATTTTTTAACTTGAATTCACTTTTTAGCAGGTATTCCATTCGCATGGGCCATAATCCAAAGGGTGTGGCATGAACTGTTCCCCTCTCTCCTGTGGTCTCCTTCCGCAGACATTGTCACCAATGTTGTCAATTTCCTACGCGTGCTTCCAGTGACATTTAATGCTTACGCAAGCAGATATGTGAGTGTGGGCACTCTTCCCATCTCTTAGTCTAGCCAATGGCATTTTTTGTTTTCACCAAACAGTATTTTTTAGGATCATCCCGGAGTGGGAGATAAAGGTCCCGTCATTTTTTGTTGTGGCTACGCAGTAGTACATCGTATGGCTGTGCTCTAATTTGTTCATCGTTCCCTATTGATACTTATTTAGATTAGTTCCAGTCTTTTGATATTACAAAGAATGTATACTGTAATACTGTACATGCGTCATTTCTCACATGTGTAACTATTTCTGTGGAGTAAATGTTGAGATTGGAAATACTACGTGAGAGGGTATGTGCCTTTTTAATTCTGATATACATTGCCTAATTGCTTCTCGTAAAGATCGCATACTTCCGTCAGCAAAATATGAGAGTGTTTCTTAACAGGGTATGTTGTCAAGCCTTCGGATTCTTTTTTTTTTTTTTTTTTAATTCAAATTAGTTAACATACAGTGTAGTCTTGGCTTCAGGAGTAGAACCCAGTGATCTCTTAACATATGACACCCAGTGCTCATCCCTAAAAATGCCTTCCTTAATACCTGTCACCCATTTAACCCATCCCCCCACCACCTCCCCTCCAGCAGCCCTCAGTTTGTTCTCTGTATTTAAGAGTCTCTTATGGTATGCCTCCCTCTGAGTTTTTATCTTATTTTTCCTTTTTTTCTTGTCTTATCACATTGACTGGAATCTCTAGGTCTGTGTTAAAAAATACCAGTGATAGGTTACATTCTTATTTTGTACCTGACTAGAATTTCTCTGTTGAGTGTGGTGCTGGCTGTTATGTTGAGATATATTTTATGATACTAGAAAAGTATATGTCTCCATCTTTCTCTTGTTTTTTTTTTTTTTTTTCTTCCAAGAATGGATTATTAGATGCCTTTTTAGTACCTATGGCAATGTGGTATGACCTGCCATCGAAAAGACTTCCATTTAGTCCTGGCTGGAGGTGAGGTGCTAAAGGAGATAGTTCAGGGTTGGGGGTCTCTGTGATGCCGTTGTACAATTCATCTCTTTTATCAAATGCTGCCAATATTTGATAAACACAGACTTGGTGACAGATACACATCAGATAGTGACTTTTCTATGTCTGTTACCGTCCGTCAACAGCTTTTGGTAGCCTCAAGTTAAACATCTAGTCCAGAGGAAGTGAAATGATTGTAAATGTACATTCTGGACCTTGTAGGTTGTGGGAGCTGAGGTCACTGCTAGGGTGTTGTCATCTGAATCAGGAGTAGAGTATTGGGAGGTGGGGAGAGAGGGCTCACACGGTTATTATTGTCTGGGAGCTTGGAGGCACACTTCTAAAAGTCACCTTGATGTATGAGTCATTCCTGAAACTCTCAGTTAGTGGGTTCCAGGCAGGTTAAGATAAATGCCAAATGGACAGGATGCTTTGGTTATGTGTTGCCTGTTTTAAAAAATCAATACCTCTGAATTAAAGTTTTGTAAGTACCTAAGTGCTCATTTTCTGTGGAGTTTTAAATAACATCTGCAAGTCTCATTTACTTTCTTAAAGGGATGTGTGCTTTAGGATTAGAAGGTGATTGTTGTAAATGTAACTAACCTGATCTCAAGCCTTGGGAGTTTAATGACCTTATTTTTACTGATTGTGGCTCATGTTTAATTTTCTCTCCCCTTTCGTTCCTCCTTTTGCCCAGGTAACCACTCCTTTGTGGGCTTTTTACTTCTTATTCCTTACCCATGTAGCTTTCTTCCTGCTCTTGACTACAAGGGGTAGGGGTTGCAGTGGGTAAGAGGACGTCCAAGGAAGGAACATACATGGATGTGAATATTCACAGGCTACAGAGCTTTTTGTCTGGAATTAGTGGAATAGAGCTTGAGCTGTGGATTCACTCAGCCTCTTTCCCCAGCGTTTAGGCAAGGTATTTCTTTAAAAAATTTCTTTTTTAATGTTTATTTATTTTTGAGAGAGAGAGAGAGAAAGAAAGAGAAAGAGTGTGAGCAGAGGAGGAGCAGAGAGAAACACAGAATCCGAAGCAGGCTCCAGGCTCAGAGCTGTCAGGACAGAGCCCGATGTGGGGCTCGAACTCGGGAACGGTGAAATCATAACCAAGGCCAAAGTTGGATGCTTGACCAACTGAGCCATCCAGGTGCCCCTAGGTAAGGTATTTCTGATTCCTTACTTCATACCAGATTTCCAGAAGAGCCACATTAGAAGAGGCTGGAGGTGAAGGCCAGAGGCATGTACCCCAGGAATTGTAGTTGTGGCCTAGTGGGTGACTCAGAAGTTATAACAGAAGAAAACAGGCCATTCGTGTCCATTTACTGAAGGGGCAAGCCTTCCATCCCTTTTCAATAGGCTGTGAGGGTTATATTAGTCTAGTACAAGATTGGAAGTAGTTAAGGTACCCTTGGCATCCAGGAGAAGCAAATTTGACATAGTTAGTTCTGTTAATGAAGGCAGAGAGGTATGCGGTATGTTTTAGACTCTATTACAAGGACGGTTTACCAAACAAAAATTGAAGAGTGCAGATATCTGTTAATAGAGAAGCTTGGAAAATTTGTTCTCATGGAAGCGGCTGCATAATTGGTGGTCACGTTTTTCTTTAGAAATTAATTTTATTAAGATTCTGTGTTTGCAGATATTTTCTAGGGGCGCCTGGGTGGCTCAGTCAGTTAAGGGTCCGACTCTTGGTTTCAGCTCAGGTCATGATCTCATGGTTCGTGAGTTTGAGCCCCACATCGGGCTCTGTGCTGACGACGTGGAACCTGCTTGGGATTCTCTGCCTCCCTCTCTCTCTGCCCCTCCACCGCTCTCTCTCTCTCTCTCTCTCTCTCTCTCTCTCTCTTTCTTGCAAAAATAAATAAACATTAAAAAACAAAAAGAAAATATCCTTTACGTATTCTAGAGTTTCTGTTCCACGTAATAGTGGTATTTGGTTCTGGTGGTAGTTGAGCAAGTTTCAGATTCAAGTCCCAGATGTCAGTGACTCGACATGGTCCAGAGTTTGTAGCTTTTCTTTCGTCTTTGATTTTGTGGATGGTTGAAGAAACTGCACTTGTGTTACTCCTCTTCCTATCGTACCTGCTTTGTAACATCCATGCGTTAGATTCCTAACCTCTGCATGAGAACAGCATTGAAAGCACTCTGTGTAACGTTGTGTATCCACACTGCTTTTCAGACCAATTCATGAATCTGTACAAGTCTGTGCCATTTTTACTTGTCTTATACTAAATCCCTGAATGTGTTGGCTTTCTGAATATGTCTATGGCATATGTGCAGGAAATTTTCTTGACATTCTATTTCTGTAATCCAGAATCTGTAGCGACTTCAGGAGGAAGGGAGCTGAAGTTTTAAGTTCCAGAATTTGTCAACCTTCGCACTATTGGCATTTTAGGCTGGGTAATTCTTTGTCGGGGAGGGTTGTCCTGTATGTTGTAGAATGCTTATTAGCAGGGGCGCCTGGGTGGCTCAGTCGGTTAAACGTCCGACTTCGGCTCAGGTCATGATCTTTCGGTCTGTGAGTTCAAGGCCCGATCAGATTCTGTGCTGACAGCTCAGAGCCTGGAGCCTGCTTCGGATTCTGTGTCTCCCTCTCTCTGCCCTTAGTCAGTGTTGAGCACTGACTAAAAGACAGTTCCAGCACAAAGCCTGTTGTACAGGGGAAACATTCCTGTCTTCAAAGAAAATATACACATGGACAAGTAAGTATAACATTGTGTGGTAAAGTCTATGAGAGATACAAAGACGAGGGAGTGGTTACCTCTAACAGAAAGTGGTCAGAACGGCACAAGAAAAAGGGAGGGGAGATATTTATCCTGCGCCTTGAAGGATGAGTAGGAGTTCACCAGAGGGAGTTTGCAATGGGCTTCACAGCAGAGAAATAAATCATGAATGAAGGCTAGAGGAGTCTACATTGTGGTATGCCTTGGGTTATCCTTTTTGTCCCCACATCATTATTAATAGCACTCCTTTGACTCTCAAAAATGTCCTAGTTTGAAAAGTAAATGACATAGTTAACCTGCCAAGGGGTTGGAGGCTTGGAAACATGAGGACAAATGATGTATTTGAGGTATCGCGAGTCCTCTTAGTTCTCAGAGTGGAGTTTGGGGGTAGAAATGGATGTGGCAGAGATGAGATTGGAACCAGGTGTGATCTGTTACGGAGATTGGACTCGTTCTGGACTTTCTAGGGACCATTTCAGAGCATCCAGGTGGGGGAGTGTGTTGACAGGACCACCATGAGGGAAGATCAGCTTTCTGGATCCTCGGGAAGTTTCAGTCTGATCCATATGGTGTGTGCTTTTCCCAAACACTTCCACTTAGAGAAAATAGTTTCCCGAGAAGGTATCCTCGGCCAAGTTTTGTTTGATTACATCCAGTTACCGTTCCCAACTGTGTGACTTTCCACTGGGTTTCCTCGAGAACTGTCTATAAAGAAGACTTTTGGGGGATTCGTGTTGATTTTCTTCTTTTTAAAAAAAAAATTTTTTTAATGTTTATTTATTTATTTATTTTTTACTTTTTTTTTTTTTAACGTTTATTTATTTTTGAGACAGAGAGAGACAGAGCGTGAACGGGGGAGGGGCAGAGAGAGAGGGAGACACAGAATCTGAAACAGGCTCCAGGCTCCGAGCTGTCAGCACAGAGCCCGACGCGGGGCTCGAACTCACGGGCCGCGAGATCATGACCTGGGCCGAAGTCAAGAGCGGGACACTTAACCCACTGTGCCGCCCAGACGGGCACCCCAGCTGTCGGACCTTTTAGAGAAAAGGTTTGATTCAACCAAATTTGATAACTTTTCTCATAAAGTCAGTAGTAAGTAACCCTCTCAAATATTTTCCCCGTCTCCACTCTGGTTAGGATAGTTTTATGAACAGACCGGATGATACTGTTTTCAGTGCAATACGTGTATTTGTTCCAAGGGGAGCCTGTGTTTCCAGTCTTACAGGAGCAATTGTGTTATCCAGGATTTTACCTGAGAGAGGCATAAAGCTCTAGAACTTGGCTTTCTCTGTCTTCCAGGAAGTTTAGCATCTACTCCCTGGCTCTGTTACAGACTCACACAGAGCTGCAGCGGCCAAGGCCACATGGTGCGTTCGCTCCTCTCCCGGGGCCTGTAGCGTGTCTGGCGGCTTTCCTTTTTCAACTCCAGACTCAAAGCCCGAAAGGACGAATCGATTTCAAAATGTCAACTTTTTTTCCTTTTTAAGTGTTGTTTTACGTAAACGTGTGTGTTTGAGGATACTTTTAGCTTTTAAAAGATACAAGAAGGGGGGTGCCTGGGTGGCTCCGTCGGTTGAGCGTCCGACTTCGGCCCGGGTCATGATCTCACGGTCCGTGGGTTCGAGCCCCGCGTCGGGCTCTGTGCTGACAGCTCAGAGCCTGGAGCCTGTTTCAGATTCTGTGTCTCCCTCTCTCTGACCCTCCCCCGTTCATGCTCTGTCTCTCTCTCAGAAATAAATAAACATTAAAAAGTTTTTAAAAAATACAAGAAGGAGAAGAGGCAGTCATTTGGCCTTCGTGCCTTTCCTCCTCCTAATTCTCTCACCTGTCCGTGTTTTAATGGCCGTGTTTCTTTGTTCAGGGCCATTCAGAGTGACACTTGCAATCTGGTCAGTGTCAGGCTGCACATTGGTGTTGACTAGAAGCTGGACCTTTGGAGGAACAGCCCGGGACAGCAAGACGTTAGCCAGGGCCGAGGGGAATTAACCGGAATTGGTGGCCTCACTCCCTTGCCTCTGCCAGTCTGGATCGCTCAGCTCTCTTGTGGGATTTGGCCGCTTGCCTTCAGGGATTCTGCAGTAAAAGGAGAGTGGCGACCCTGGGAGACCAGTTCGGAGAAACGGACAATGCCGTTGAGTCCTTTTCGGTCCTGGGCCTCGCCCCTTGTTCTTGGGGAAGTGTTCGCGCGAGGGTTTCCCTCGTTTCGTGTTTGCTCCTTCAAAAGCTGCGAGTGATTTTCACACCCTGTGAACCCCTCACGTGAACTGCTTGCGATTTGTCTGGCAGTCCCTGGGTGTCACTTAAAATAGCTTCTCTTTTGCGCTCCAGTAGGTTCTTGCTGCCGACTGCCAGCAGCTCCATCTTAGAGGTAATGAGGTTTCGTCTGGAGCCGCGCGCGGCGCTGAGAGGAAGATTCCGCCCCAGCGAGACAGAGCCACGCGTGAAGCCAGCCAGGGGACCAGATCGCTGTCACGCTCTCTGAAAACCAACAAGCCCTTGGTCTGCGTTCCTCCTTTCCTCCCACTTAAAAAGCAATTGATAGATTTTATTTGTTTTTGAGAACATTTTTCGATTTACAGAAGAATTAAGCAGAGAGTACAGACGGTTCCTGCGGACTCCCCCCTCCACCCCCAGAGCTTCTCTGTCATTAACGTCTTATGTTAATGTGGTATGTCTGTCCCAGTTAATGAATCCACACGGACACCTTATTATGAACTAAAGCGTATGGTGGTTCAGATGTCTCTAGTTTTGACCTGATGTCCTTTTTCCATTCCAGAATCCCGTCCTGCGTATCCCGTTACATTTAGTAGTGATGTCTCTTTAGGCTCCTGTGGACTGTGACAGTTTCTCTCTCTGACTTTTCCTTGATTTTGATGGCTTGGACATTTTTGAGGACTGCTGGTCGGGAGACTGTAGGATGCCCCTTATTGGAATGGGCTTGATGTTTTTCTCACGATGAGATGGAGTTACGGGTTTCGGGAGGAAGACCGCAGAGGCCAAGTGCCATTTTCATCGCGTCACGTCAGGGGTACGTGTATCTCTGTGATTTAAGACCGTTGCTGTTAACTGATCACCTGGCTCGAGTCGTGTCGGCCCGGTTTCTCCACCGAAAAGCTCTGCTCTCCCTGCTCTTTCGGACTGTGCTCTTTGAAGGGAAGTCACTGTGTGCAGCTCACGCTTCAGGAGTGGGGAGCGTTCCTCCACTTCCTTGAGAGGAGAGTATTTCTGTCATTTATTTGGACTTCTTCCGCATGGGAGATTTGTCTCTTTTTCTCCGTTCATTCCTTTAGTCACGTCAGTGTGGAATCATGGGTATTTGCTTTTTACTTTGGGTTATGACCCAACCCTACTTTATTTTGTTGCTACAGTTGTTCCAGCTTTGGCCGTTGGAAACGCTTTCAGTTAGCTTCTGTGTCACTTTCACGTGCCCCCATCCTTGTGGCCTTTTTGTTTGTTTCTGAGCATTTCCTTACTCTCTGGCAGTGTAAGACCCCTCCAGGCTCATCTTGTGTATTTCCTGCCCCAGTCCTAGAACCCACTATTTCTCCAGGGAGCTCTTGTTCCTTTTATCGGAGAATGGTATTAGAGACCAAGATCTGGGTGCTGGGTGTGCTTATTGCTGTAAGGGTGTCAGTTCTTGTAGGTCCTCTCAGCTGACAGAGGAAAAAAGTGTTTCAATGCTAACCTGTATATACACACACACGTGCGCACACACACATAGTTATAAATATTTCCGTGTGTAACCCGTCCGTATCTAAGCGTAAGTTTAACTCGTGTTTAGCATCTCGATGTCCCCAACTCTGACACATTACTGCATGGATCATTCTAGGCTCCTCTTGTGTATTTGTAAATTCCCTTTTGAACAGTGAGAAACTTGGCTTATACCCTCCGATGGCCATTGATGTAATTGTTCCATTCTAGTATACATGCCTGGCTGTATTAGAATTGTTAACCTATACCCCCACGGGAAACAACTTTGCTAGCTAGAGTACAGTGCTTAGGTATTGTTTCTTGTGTCTTTAGTCTTCCGCTCATTTGCACAGTTACTTAGGTCAGTACCTTTCCCCCACTCCCTTCAGTGAGGTTGTTTCATATATTTGTAAGAGTTAGAATTGTCTTGCCAGTCTGGATTCTTTCCTGGCATCCTTTGACCTTCTAAATTATTTTCTTTCTTCATTTGTAGACCATCAAAGTTCACGGTTTGGGTTGTACAGCTCCATGGGTTTTGACAAATGCATGTCATATATCCACCATCATCGTATTACATGGAATCGTTTTACCACCCTAAAGTACCCTGTGCATCCCTCCCAAACCAATGGCAACCACCACTCTGTGTACCTTCTCTGTGGTTTTAATGTTCTCCACTTCTCATTTAAAAATTTTTTTATATCTGAGTCTCTTAAGTGAGTATGCACTGAGGATGACCAGCGATTCAGAGCATACGGCGATCACCCCGCTGCTCTGGGAGGTACAGGAAGTTGGACTTCTCTCTGGAATGAAATAGAGGATAATTACGGTAGCTAAGATGTATTCCCCTGACGGGACGTCCATATGCTGCAATCTGTGCTGTTGGTGCCATTATCCTCCAGTCAAAAGTGCGCGTGTTCGGGCTTCCTGCACTGCCTGGTTTGGTGACGAGACCTGCCTCGCCTGTGTTGTACATCCTTGTTTTCCTGAGCCCAGGAGAGCGACCCCACTTGCTCAGCAAGCAGTTTGGGAGGTCCAGTCTGGAGGCCATTCTTCCTTATTTGCGAACTGCTTCTCGTGGGCCTTCAGTGATGATAGGTATTCCCTTCTCTTGGAGATTTTGAATTGGAGACACAGATAATGAAGGTAGGCAAATGCCTGGATGTCTGCAAGGTGCCACCTCAGGAACTGGGACAGTTGTGTTTATCTCCGAAGAAACGGAGGTTAGAATCAGAGAGAATGAACGCGTCCTCTCAGTTGGCTGGATTTCCAGTCTTTGCATCCGGGGTGTTTCTAAGGCCTGGCTACCTTTCTTGGCTTCTGTGAGAACCCTTTAAACCCCTTCGGTAGGCCACCTCTGCATTTGCTCAAGCAAATTCAAATTAAGTTTCTGGGGTTTTTTTGCAGTGAGGGAATCCTATTGAAGTCACCTGGGTTTTAGATTGGTCTTTTCCATTGCCAACTGCTGTTCTAAGTATATTTTAGGTGTCAGACGTATCTATGTCAGTACCAAAGTGTTAGGAATGCTCTCAGGTGTGTGTCAGAGGCAAGGGAAGGAGTGGTCGAAAATACCCGGGAGCAGCAGAACAGAGTCCATGAAAGAGGCTATCCTGTCAGGTGGACAGGTCAGGGCATTCTGCATAGAAGGTGATGAGCAAAGGCCCAGAGGCAGGGAATGGAATCATCTTTAGGAGTTGCAGGATGTTTGACTAGGGAGGAACTGGGCTGGGGCTGGTAGGCAGGCAGGATCAGGTTATGAGAGACTCACTATGGAGTTTAACTTCATCTTGTAGATCAAAAGCCACAGATAGGCCTGGGATAGGCCATTTGTGGTTCACCTATGTGTTTTGTTTTGCTTGTGCAAATGTCTTCAGTCGTTAATTGCCAAGACTTAAAAATGAAATGCTTTCAGGGGCGCCTGGGTGGCGCAGTCGGTTAAGCGTCCGACTTCAGCCAGGTCACGATCTCGCGGTCCGTGAGTTCGAGCCCCGCGTCAGGCTCTGGGCTGACGGCTCGGAGCCTGGAGCCTGTTTCCGATTCTGTGTCTCCCTCTCTCTCTGCCCCTCCCCCGTTCATGCTCTGTCTCTCTCTGTCCCAAAAATAAATAAAAAACGTTGAAAAAAAAAAAATTAAAAAAAAAAAAAATGAAATGCTTTCATTTAAAAATCTGGATACGTGTGAACATCACAGTTCAGAATTTTCTGGAAGAATTAGATGATGTAGCATTAGTGGGCCTGTCTTCCACATGACATTACGAACTAAGGTGCGTGTGGCCCTGTGACCCTGGTCTCGCCTGGTCTGCCGTACGCACTGACCTTGCCTCCCACATCCGTACAGGTTTGGCCACCCAGTAGGAGGCAGCGGGACCAGTGACTTGCTGAGTTCCGGTTGCTTTCCTGTTTGGCAGAGGTTCCAACGATGATACCACCTTATCATCTCGTCAATGAATTTCCTTTCGGAGGGGATTTTCCATTCCAAATGCTTAGATGAAAAACAGCCCTCGCATCTGTCTTCTAAGAAGGGCTTATTTAATTTTCCAGGGCAGTTGTCTTGCTGTCTTTTTTTTTTTTTTTTTTTTTTGTCAGTGACTTTTTATTTTTTGATTTTAATTTTTATTTATTTGTAATCCAAGTGTAATTCTCACATGGTGTGATTAGTTTCAGCTGTACAGTATAGTGATTTAACAATTCTATATATTACTCAGTGCTTCTCACGGTAAGTGTGCTCTTAATCCCCACCCCCAACTTTACCCATCCCCGCACTCCCCTCCCTGGCCACCATCATCTAGTTTATTACTACTATTTTTTTTAAAACCCCAAAAAGAAGGTTTAAAATAACAACATAACAGCTAAGTGAATTGTCAGTGTGTTTTTACTCACCGAGGATGACTTTTATGCGTGGAAGGGAACATTGACAGTGAGTTGTTTTTGTTAAATTATTATTACTCAGTTTATTAAAATTGTGAATTTCAAAACATGCTGTTTCTTAAGCCTTAACCTCAACTTACAGCTATTTTAGTTATAAACTAGTAATTTTTATGTTAGGAGGGGTTTCGCTTATTTATCAACTAACATTCACTTCTAAATTTAACAAATTAACGTTCTTAAGGCTTTTAGCACCTTACAAATTTAACCAGACTCCTTTAACATTTTAACTAGAATTGCAAATTTAAAGAATCTGTTTCTTTCAAAGAACTTAACTAAGGTTGATAAGAAAACCAAGGAGCAAGGTCATCTTCAGTATTCTAATAACCCTTGAGTATTAATAAATCACGTTTATCCATTTTGCAGAGCAGATTTTCTTAAGTGTTTGAAACATCTCAAAGTCAGGAAGTAACTCAGAACTTACCTCTTCTCAAAACTAGCACAAACATTGAGGATGTGGGCTTTAAATTTATTTCCTTAGGATCTTTCGGCTTATTTTTATATCTTGCAGAGAATGCCGTAATCCTGCTGAATCCCAGGAGGAAAAGAGCTTGCCTTAGCCCAGTCAAGGTTATATGCTTTGACCTATGGATTGATTGTCGTCAGCATATTCATGCTAGGTCTGTCTGTCCCTTCGAGAGATGCTTCAAATCTCCCGATGGCTGTCTGGTTACAAAAGGTTTGTAGTGGGTGGGAGGTTGAGGATTTTATCCTTTAGCTGGGAGTTAATCCGTTGCAGGCAGGTTAGGACTCTGGGTGAGCAGGCTCTGGATTTTAATTTCTTATCCAGACTCTTGCTCCTTCCCTCCTGATGTACCTCTGGAAGCCCTCTCCTGTGACTTCGTGACTGACTCTCGAGGGGATGCTGATCCCTGGCCACAGTGACTTTGTCTTCTCTTACTCTCCAGTGTCCTGTTGCCCTCCTTCCTGGGGTCACAGTATTGATGTGCACAAGTGAAGTAACGTGATGCAAGGAGACAGAGCTCACATTATTTAGAATTAATGCTTTTGGAGAGGCTTGAAATACATTTCTCAAAATCTAAGTACTGGAGTAAAAGATGTATTTAGCAAAATGTATCTAGTCCGTGTATTTCTTTTAAAAAATGTTTATTTATTTATTTTGAGAGAGGGAGAGGGCAGGGGGCAGAGGGGGAGAGGGAAAAGGAGAGAGAGAAAGAGAGAGAGGGAGAGAGAGAGAGGGAATATCCGAAGCAGGGTCCACACTGTTAGCACAGAGCCCAAGGCAGGCTCACTCTTAGGAACCCTGAGATCATGACCTGAAATACAGAGTTGGACGCTGAACCGACTGAGCCATTCAGGTGCCCTAAGTCTATTTCTTAATAGGAATTGAGGCTTACAATAAAAACATTTGTTAAACGGAAGAGTTCAAATAAAATGCAAAAGGACGGATAAGCGGCATTTTCAGGAAAGGGCCAGGTGGACGAGTCCACACTGTTGAGCTCTTTGGCAAGAAGACAAAAACCCCTCTGATGTTGGTTTTGTTCGTTGGAAAGAGGGAGATTAACAGGTGCCTGAGAAGTAATTAATCTCGGATTTATAGAGCTTTTATGTTAGGGGAAAAAGGTGATTGTGAAAATGTCCACTCCAATCTGTAAGAGTATTGAGTGGAGCAAACATTTACATTTTTATTACGCTGATTAACATACTGCCGCTCTGTGGACTGTGGAAAACGGTCACTTTTGGGAGTGGTGGTAAGAGGCTAAGTCAATTTAGGGGGAGGTTTGGTGGCTAAAGAAGGTGTGAGATGTATTGCTCTCCCTTGTGCTCTGCTCGTGAGAACAAAGGCATCCTGACACTTGGGACAGACCTCTTGTCACCCCGGATCCCTGTGCATTTAAGGGCAGGGGCTGGTACTCATCCTACACCTGCCATATCCCCCCAACCAGGAAGGCAAAGTGACAAGGGACATTTTCTTCTTACCTTAGAATTAAATATGTGGGTGGAAAGATGTGTAATACAAGCACCTTGGTTTTTGCAGGTTGACTAATTTTAAAATGTTCTAGAATTGTACGCCTTCTGAGTTGAACCGTGCGTTTTAGCCTTTTTGATAGAATTTGAGGGGCGCCTGGGTGGCTCAGTCGGTTAAGCGTCCGACTTCATCTCCGGTCATGATCTTGCAGGTTGTGGGTTCGAGCCCCACGTCGGGCTCTGTGCCGACAGCTCGGAGCCTGGAGCCTGCTTCGGACTCCGTGACTCCCCCTCGCTCTGCCCCTTCCCTGCTCACGCTCTGTGTCTCCGTCTCTCAATAATAAATAAATGTTAAAAAATTTTTTTTTAGAATTTGAACAATGTGGGCGAGAGGAAATAAAAACTTGCTATACATTAGTTACTAACTGGAGACAATGCCAGATCCGTGCTGAGGAGATATTTTTTCCAGCTTTATTGAGATATAATTAACATACTACATTGTATAGATTTAAAACGTACTATGTGATGGTTTGTACTCTGTGGTGATCTGTATATCTTACAGAATAGTTACTATAATAAGGTTACCTAACATATCTATCACTCACGTAATTGGTATGTATGTATGTATGTATGTATGTATGTATTTATTTATTTATTTATTGTGAGAACAGTTAGCAACTTTCAAGTATGTAATACTGTACTGTTAACTATAGTCACCATGCTGTGTATTATATCTCCAGAGCCTATTCATCTTAATGTTTATTTATTTTGAGAGAGACACAGAAACAGACTGAGCAGGGGAGGGGCAGAGAGAGAGAGAGGGGGACACAGAGTCCAAAGCAGGCTCCAGGCTCTGAGCTGTCAGCACGGAGCCTGAAGGCGGGGGCTCGAACTCATGATCCGTGAGATCATGACCTGAGCCGAAGTGGACGCTCAATCGACTGAGCCACCCAGGCGCCCCAGAGCCTATTCAGCTTATATCTCAAAGTTTATACTCTTTGACTAACATCCCTGCATTTCTCCCACCCCCTAGCCCTGACAGCCACCAATCTGTTGTCTCTGTGAGTTTGCTTTATTTATTTAAAAAAAAATTTTTTTTAACATTTATTCATTCTTGAGAGACAGAGACAGAGCATGAGCGGGGAGGGGTCAGAGGGAGGGAGACACAGAGTCCGAAGCAGGCTCCAGGCTCCGAGCTGTCAGCCCAGAGCCCGACGCGGAGCTCGAACTCACGGACCGTGAGATCATGACCTGAGCCGAAGTCGGATGCTCAACTGACTGAGCCACCCAGGCGCCCCGAGTTTGCTTTTTTTAGAGTCCACATATAAGTGAGATCATACAGCATTTGTCTTGTTTTGACTTATTTCACCTAGCATAATGCCCTCAAGGTCCATCCGTGTGGAGGCGAGCAGTATGTTTGGTCACTAGAGAATTTGAGGACAGGAATGGGGAGGGGAGGGGGCGGTCAGAACGACTGCAGAGCAGGGCAAGTCTTACTGAAGACAATTGTCTTTCCTGTTACCTGCCAACAACTATTGATGTAAAAATGCCGTGCTCAAAGCACTGTGGTTGATGCAGCTGCAGGTACAGTTGAAAACACAACAGACACATCCCTGAACTCAGGGAGCTTATATTCTAGTGCAACGCTGTTAGAACGTATCTGCAGTGATGGAAATGATCCATAGGCATGCTGTCCCAGTCCTGCAGCCAGTAGCCATATGTGGCTATCGAGCACTTGAAATGTGGTTGGCATGGCTGAAGAGCTCATTTTTAAAATTAATTAATTAATATGTTTTTATTTTAGAGAGAATGTGAGTGGGGGAGAGGGGCAGAGAGAGAGAGAAAGAGAGGGAGAGGATCCCAAGCAGGCTCCACACTCAGTATGGAGCCTGACACAGGGTTTGATCCCACAGCCCTGGGATCACGACCTGAGCCAAAATCAAGAGTCAGACGCTCAACCAGCTGAGCCACCCAAGTGCCCCTGAAGAACCGATTTAAAAGTTTCAATTTAATTTTTTAAACAATTTTTTAATGTTTATTTATTTATTTATTTATTTATTTATTTATTATTTAAAAAAAAGGTTTTTTTTAAACGTTTATTTATTTTTGAGACAGAGAGAGACAGAGCATGAACAGGGGAGGGGCAGAGAGAGAGGGAGACACAGAATCTGAAACAGGCTCCAGGCTCTGAGCTGTCAGCACAGAGCCCGACGCGGGGCTCGAACTCACGGACCGTGAGATCATGACCTGAGCCGAAGTCGGACGCTTAACCAACCAAGCCACCCAGGCGCCCCGATGTTTATTTATTTTTGAGAGAGAAAGAGAGTCAGAGCATGAGTGGGGGAGGGACACAGAGAGAGGGAGACACAGAATCCGAAGCAGGCTCCAGGCTCTGAGCGGTCAGCACAGAGTCCGACGTGGGGCTTGAACCCACGAACCGTGAGATCATGACCTGAGCTGAAGTCAGAGGCTCAACTGACTGAGCCACCCAGGCACCCCTTTGATTTAATTTTCATCACCTTGAGTTAAATAGCTGCACATGGCTAGTGACGACTTATATAGCATAGTTATAGTGGGTCATGTGGATCCTAACAGTCCTCCTATTTAGACTCCAGGAAATTAGAAAAATTTGATACTGAGGGCTAAAGTACCAGGCTCAAATGATTCCACATAATGGGACAGGAGAGTCCCATTGTGGATATAGTTTTGCAAAGTGAGTTCCATGGAACGCTATTTCCATGAGATACACTGCCCACAAAACTCCTATGGTTAGTAACACTACCTGCTGCCATGTCCTTGTGGGGCCACGCAGTGAGCACCAGCGTATTTCTGCTTTGAGAAGTCACGCAGTGAAGAAACTGACGTTTTGTTCACTTTCAGTCAGGGTGGTTTCTCAAAGAGAACCGATGATAGCACCCTTTCATTCCCTGACACCTGTCAACACACACACACACACTTTGGGCAGTGCTACTCCAGGGAGACAACTGAACTAACTTTCGGACTGGCTTAGAGACCAAAGGAAGAAATGGTCATAGTTTTGCCGTAGACTGAATGATTGTGTCCCCCATTTCCCTTCCCAAATTCTTATGTGGAAACCTGATCCCCAGTGTGATGGTGTTCAGAGGTGGGGCCTTGAGGAGGTGATTAGGTCGTGAAGGTGGACCCCTCCTGGATGGGATTAGTGCCCTTATAAAGGAGACCTCAGCAGGATCCTTGTCCCCTTCCACCATTCGAGGACCCCGCATAAAGACAGCCATCTGTGAACTGGGACACAGGTTCTCACCAGACCCTGACTCTGCAGGTGCCTTGACCATGGACTCTCCTAGCCTCTGGAACTGTAAGCAATAAATTCCCGTTTATAAGCCATCCAGTCAGTGGTATTCTGTTACAGCAGCCTGAATAGACTAGGACAAGTCTGCTTAGTTCTTGATTTTTCAAGAATATGAAAATTTCTCCATTCTCCTAGATTTGGGTGGGTAGAAATGTGACCAGATCAAGGGCATAGGAACACATATTATACTTTTGGGGGTACTGAATACATTTGCTCCTTTCAGTAACAACTAGAATTTTCGGACAGTTTGGTATATATGGGTGTATGTGTATATACATACATATATATATATATGTGTGTGTGTGTGTGTGTGTATACATGTATATATATGTACATATATATATGTATACATACATATATATGTGTACATATATATACACACATACACCCATATATACAGTGTTTTGTTCACTTTTTCTTGCCAGTCTAAGTTTTTCTAAGCTAGCTTGTGGTCTGAGTTAGCTTGAATTCATAGGTGCACAGATAGGTCAAACTGTTTGATTTTGCTTGTCTCTCTATTTATTTGGGTATGTAAAACTAGTACTCATGTGGCCATTTCTACGTTCTGACTTGATCTGTAAAGACCTACATGGAGCCTATGACAGTTACTTAAGTTCCCTCAGCTCCTTGGAATAAATTAAGAGCACAGAGTCTAGGATATATCTACCCATAGGTATTTTAAGAATTCTGGTTAGATTGAATTATACACCAGTTCTCACTCATGCTGTTATGGGTGTAGGTGTTTTGGTGTGTGTGTGTGTGTGTGTGTGTGTGTGTGTGTGTGTGTGTGTGTGTACACACCCACACATGAGGTATCTATGTTTGCGAATGCCTTACATAGAAGGAAAACTAGACTGGATTCAAGGTTATTCATACAATAATGCCACTCTTACTCATCTTCTGAAGTACTTTCTTGAGCAGCAGAGAGGGAAATGGCACGAGCAAAACCATGGGAGTGGATCTCGAGTTATCCATCATGCTTTGAACATCAGCCATCATGCCCAATGCGACAAGAAAAGGTTACAAATGCCGAGTGGCTTATCTTCCAAGGTCCCTTTCAGTGCTGAATTTCTTTCTTTGGATGACAGCTTTATTGAGAGTTTTCTTTGTAGTAAAAAAGTATATTGTGGGCTAACGAATTCCAGCATCATAGGCGAGGCATGCTCAAAATATGTAAAGGCTTCAGTAAAGAAAATGTGTATGATGAACTTGGCTTTTGGCCTTGGAGGAGGCCCAGAGCTGCTTGGGTTCCTTAATTTTGCATTTCATTCTGACAGTTTAGAAAACTTGGCTTGTTTCCCCCATTTGGAACTGTTCGACCACCAGTTCTTCCTCCTGTTTACCGTAATTTTTTTCCTGTGGCTATCAGTGTTTTTCCCTTCACAAGATTTTTTTAGAAAGTAATTGTTTTCTTGTGGTAAAGTACATAAAGTTGTTTTAATTATTTCTAAGCATTTTAACTCTCTGTGGTATTAAGTGCATTCACATTCTTTTGCAGATGTCAAACGTAAGCACCTTTTATCAATGCTTGTTTGCATGGAGGAGGTAGGGAAATTCCCGATGGGGCCTGACCTTCTGTCACTTGGAATTTCATCTGTATTATTAAATTAAGACTCTTGTTTGTAAGCAAGGCCTGCCAACCAAAGTCAACTATTTCTGTAATGTAGCCATATATACATAAAGAGAATGACTGGCATTTGAATGTTCCCTGCTTAAGGCACTTTATGTCCCAAACAGGGCAAAAGAAAGTTGTAGAGGTGGAAATAACCAAGCTGAATGGTGTTTGCTACTCCCACAAGGGTGAGGGGAGATTTCACCGTAAGACCTACAGTCACTGGCCTGGGCAAGGTGATAAAAGGCTCAGAAGACACCTTTCCTTTCTCTACAACAGTAGCTTCAAGGCGATCTGCCAAATCCAGCCTATTGCCTTTTTACAAATAAAGTTTTATTGGGACACAGGCACAGGCATTTGTTTACTGTCATCCATGGGTACTTTGGTCCTAGATCAGCAGAATGGAGTAGTTGTAGTAGAGACTGTATGGCACATTGAGCCTAAAGTATTTGCTTTCTGGCCCTTTCCAGAAAAGGTTTGCCACCTCCTGTTCTAGGAGCTCTGTCTGCCCTGGGCCTTGAACATAATCAGCCGTGTGTGCCCTTGTGGTTCCACCTCAGACAGAGGGCTGAAGCAGGATGGGCCACATCTGAGCTCCCTGTGGTCATGTGTTTAATTAGGGACCCTGCTGTGGTGTCCCGAGAGGCTGTGCTGTTGCAGTGAGAAGTATCAAAGGAGCAGCCCAGGTGGGCCGACCTTGAAACAATGTTCTCTGGTGAAGGAGAACATTTTATTCTGGACCATGCCTGAGATGAGAGCATGCTGGATTACATAATGATTTGAATAAAGGAAGTAGGGGCCCTTTAATTCATGAAGTGGTTTATTAGGAAGGTAATTTGCGCACGCCATAAATATTGGGAAGGCTTGGGAGACTTATGGATTCATTTGAAGGAAGTGACGGGTGTTCATTACATTTTGCGATGTAAGTCCGAGCAGTATTTCAATACCACCTTTGTTTGATTTGTCGTACATTCTCTTTGCCAAGAAGTTCAGCGGGGAGAGAGAGCCTCTGGATTTCTGGCCTCTGAATTCTGCAAATGCCTTGTCCATTTACCGAAGGCTGTGTCCCCATGTTGAAGGCCAGAGGGCAAGGAGGCCAAGTGGTTGTCTTCCACAGTTCCAGGGAAGCCAGCCTCTTGGGAGCTACTGGACTTTCCTTTTCAGGGTCTTCAACTTCTCAGTTTTTTTTTTTTTTTTCTTAAGGGTGTTAGGTGGTTGGTTTCAAAGCTGCTGTTCGGAGTGGGAGCGATTCAAGTAGATTGATGTGAAGTTCACAGACGGCAAAGTGCATTTGTCTCGCCTGGGATGTGGGGAATAGCTCTGGAAAGGGAAGCTAATGTGGACGCTGAGGGTCTATGGACGTTCCAGCATGCTCCTTTGATCTGAAATGGCTGGGGTGCCAGAGTGGCTGTGCTGAGTCAATGAGTCAGTATGGAAATGTTCATTTGCATTTCTTTTCTTGTTTGCTAATGAAATAATTGGCTGGGAGGAGGCGATTCAGTGAGACGTTCCCTCTCCTTTTTTTTTTTTTTTAACCTCGAGCTGCACCAGCAATGGCTTTCATTAGCCACAAGAGTCATAGAGTTAATGAGGTCTTTTATTTTCCATTATGCTAGCTCTTTTTCCCAGGACCAAACTCCAGGTACCTTCAAAAATAGCCAAAACCCAAGTCAAGTTGCCGTCCTGGCCAAAAGCCAATAGGTTTCTTTTGGTAGAGAGCGCTATCTAGAAACTGTAGGTCTTGGTGGTAAAATGATTTATTGCATCAGTAGTTCCAGTATAAAGGAGAGTGGTTATGGAAATGTGCCACCAGAGGTCCCAGCATGCAGTGGAAAACGTGATGCCCGAGCTGCAGTTACTTAATTCACTAACCTGAGAGGTAGGGTTCCTGAGCTCCGTCTAGAGAAAGGCAAAAGAATGAACACCATCATTTAAGAATCCCAATGAGGGGCGCCTGGGTGGCTCAGTCGGTTAAGCGGTTAGGCATCTGACTTTGGCTCAGGTCAGGATCTCGCAGTTCATGGGTTCGAGCCCTGGGTGGGGCTGTGCTGACAGCTCAGAGCCTGGAGCCTGCCTCAGATTCTGTGTCTCTCTTTCCCTGTTCCTCCTGCACTCACACACTCTCTCTGTCTCTCTCAAAATAAATAAATAAACATTAAAAAAAAATCCTGATGAATGCCAGCTATGTTTCAGTATGTTTCAACATTCTGTTCTTGTAGGATACCTCTTTCTAAGCTGGATGATATGTCCCTCCAGCGACCTGATGTCTACAGGCTCAGCTCTCTGACGGATGCTGTTGTAGAGGTGATGATTTCATCGTTTCCTGTTGGTGACTCTTCACCAGTTAAGTGAAAGCCACATCAAACAACGCTCCTAGCTCTGCCCCGGGGGGGCTGCCCGTCTCCTCTCTCCAGCTCTTTGCCCTAAAGTGCCTCTGTCATCTGTAGCAGATCAATATCCTCCAGGTGCTTAAAAAACATCCTGTCTTATGGAAATGGAGTATTATATCGGGGCATTGACTGCCCCAACCCAGAGGGTCACAGAATGTTTTAGAGGCAAGCAAACAGCCTAAAGGAATAGGAAACCAAAGTGGCGGTTTTCCTCGCCAGCCCTTTCCTTGACCTCGTCCTCACCCGTGAGCCGCAGCAGATGTAAAGCAGGCTTTTGCACAGAAAGGACTCCTGGTGCCGTCACCCAGGCTGGCCACCTTGCCTCTAAATCAGCTCATAGAGAAACGAGTTATCAGGCTGCAGGTGGGTGAGAAGGGGGCGGGGGCTCCTTTAGTGTGCTGGCAAATAAGAAGGGAAGGACTTCTGTGTGAACTACCCGCACATGTTGTGCGTGACCTGCAGACACGAATCTCTGCCTGGACCGTTGCAGTCAGCTCTTCCCAGACTTCTCTGCTTCTCTGACCCACCCACTGGAGCCTCGTTCTGGACTGATTCTCCAGCGTCAGAGCTCTCCACGAGCCTTCCCCACTGCTTCTCTGGAATAAAGCCTTGGGTACAGAGGATGTTCACAAACAGTAGGCTCAACATGCCTTTCATCCCCAGTCACAGACCCTTGGGTGGGTGCGTGGCATTGCATCTGGGTGTGACTTACGACCTAACGGAGACCTCTCAGTAAATTGTGACATGAATAATTCAGAGTCCGACTGTGTAATTTCACCGCTTCTCCGGAGGGTTGGAGAAATGTCCTGCTTCTCAGAGCCGCAAAAGTTCTCTCGACATAGTGTCTACAGAAGTGGGTTTGGCAGGCAAGCTGTCTTCCATGACTTGAGTGATGCTTTTTCAAGATTAAGTTTTACTTCAGTGGGTTCTTTGTGAGCCACGGATGATCTAGAAACATCGTTGTCGCCATCAGGTGTAGCCCCTTTGGTTTCTGAACCTCGGGTCTGTCTGCTGGTGGTCAGCCACGGTTGGCACATGTGGTTCTCACCCTTTCTTTCCTGCTCAGAGAGGACGAGGCGCCAGTGGGGAAAGAGGACAGGGCGTTCGGGATGGTCCCTAGATCGATAAATTAGGTCCTGAATGATTGGGAATTGATTATGTTGCTAACTGGCTGGTCTTTGGTCAGCGATAAGCACACTGGGCAAGATGCCAAATCGGTGATTTTAAACGTTTTCCCAGCCTGGTGCAGCGTCTTGTAAATATTCCCTGAGCATCGAACATGTCTTTGTTTATGGAGAATAGTTTTGGCTTTCGAGAGCCTTATATTCTGGCTGTGACAGTGGTGATAATAGGTAAATGAGGATGATGACAATGAAGTGACTAGTTTTTATTTACTGATCTTTCTCCGTGGGCCCATCAGGGTACCTGTCTTAGCCTCCTCTGTATGTGCGCGATGCTGTTGCTAAGCCCAGAGGGAGGCCTCATCAAGTGACACAGCCCCAAAGGGGTTTCCAGGTTAGGTGGCAAAGATAGGTAGCTGATAACAATAACAACAACAACAACAACAACAACAACAACAACAAAAATAATAATAAATAATAATAAAGATGCAGAGGCAGCCACTGCCCCAAATGAGTCCCCACTGTTTCAGCTCCATCAGCCTGCTCAGGGCAGAGCTGATGAGAAAGGGGTTATTTCTGGCTGAGGTTGATACGAGTCGGTGGGGGGTCAGATATATTTTATGAAAAACAATTTAGGAGGTAGCTGTGGGGGAGGCTCAGAAATTCAAAGAACCAAGTGGAAAGAGATGAGTAGGAGTTTGCTTCCCCTTGGGGTGCCTGGGTGGCCCAGTTGGTTGAGCGTCTGACTTCGGCTCGGGTCATGATCTCGCAGTCCGTGAGTTCGAGTCCTGCTTCCGGAGGTACATCAGGAGGGAAGGAACAAGAGTCTGGGAAACAAATTAAAATCTAGAGCCTGCTCACCCAGAGTCCTAACCTGCCTGCAACTGGTTAACTCCCAGCTAAAGGATAAAATCCTCAACCTCCCACCCACTACAAACCTTTTGTAACCAGACAGCCATCGGGAGATTTGAAGCATCTCTCGAAGGGACAGACAGACCTAGCATGAATATGCTGACGACGATCAATCAGTAGATCAAAGCTCTGTGCTGACAGCTCGGAGCCTGGAGCCTGCTTCGGATTCTGTGTCTCCCTCTTTCTCTGCCCCTCTGCCGCTCATGCTCTGTCTGTCTGTCTCTCTCAAAAATAAACATTAAGAAAAAAAGAAGCAGCAGCTTGGCTCGCTTATTGTGAAGGGATTGTTTGTTTGCTCTAGTTTGGCAGGTTGAAGGAGCAGGTGATGTGCAGGGCAGACGGAAGGGATGGGGCACCCTCCCCACATCTGAACATAACGTACATCTTCGAGTATGCGGTCTTGAGTGCCAGTTGTGAGATCTAGAATAGCCTCGGGGGACACCCCCCAACTCATTTCGCTTCATGGCTGCGTAGATTCTTAAGGTTGAACAGTCGCGACCGGCGTTCAGAATTCAGGGTAGACTGTTCCCATCAGTGGTGAACAAACATCTCTTCATTCTTCTGTCTCTCCTGGTTTTCCCTGTGTTGAGGTGTTGGGAAGGGCCAGAACAGTGAATCAAGTGACAGTGTCTTGGCGGGCAACATTTGACTGCCTTGCTTAAGGAATCTTAGACATTTTTTTTTTTGGAGGTGGTGTAATCGAGATTTCTTTTTTTTTTTAATTTTTTTTTTCAACGTTTTTTATTTATTTTTGGGACAGAGAGAGACAGAGCATGAACGGGGGAGGGGCAGAGAGAGAGAGGGAGACACAGAATCGGAAACAGGCTCCAGGCTCCGAGCCATCAGCCCAGAGCCTGACGTGGGGCTCGAACTCATGGACCACGAGATCGTGACCTGGCTGAAGTCGGACGCTTAACCGACTGCGCCACCCAGGCGCCCCTGTAATCGAGATTTCAAACCAGATTTGGAAAATATAGTTGATGTTTGGAATTTGGTGGATAGTCATTAATTTCCATTCTCCTCTCTCATTAGGCCTTAACTTATTATTTTTTATTAAGTAAGCCATACACCCAATATGGGGCTTGAACGCATGACCTCGAGATCAAGAGTCACATGTTCTACTGACTGAGCCAACCAGGCGCCCCAGGAATTATCTTATTATTGAGATGAGCAGTCTCTGACATGCTGCTCTTTGTGGACTGTCACATGCTCTTTGGCACATTGATTAAGTTTGCTGTCATCATGTAACTTGAGCCATAGGAAGTAAAACTCATGTGTGTCCAGTGTGAGATCAGAAACACATCCCTCTGAAAAAATAAGCTATGTAGGAGGCAAGAGTAGGGTTAAAAAAATTTTTTTTTTAACATTTATTCATTTTTGAGAGACAGAGACAGAGCGCAAGCAGGGGTGGGCAGAGGCAGAGGGAGACGCAGAATCTGAAGCAGGCTCCAGGCTCTGAGCTGTCAGCACAGAGCCCGATGCGGGGCTTGAACTCACAGACTGTGAGATCATGACCTGAGCAGAAGTCAGACGCTTAACTGACTGAGCCACCCAGGTGCCCCAAGAGTAGGATTTTTAAGAAGAGTAGTTGGCAAATATTTTCCTAATTTATGTTACCTGGCAAATAGTTACATCTATATATGTATATGCACTGTGCTTGCTATGGGCCGGGTCCCATTCTAAGCGTTTTACAAATAACAACGTATTTGATCCTTACAGAAGTCCTGCAAGGTAGATACTTTGATTCCCCGATTCTTTGGTTGCTTAGATGTTTGTTTTGTGCTCACGTGGCAGCTGCAGACACGTGTTTGTAGCTGCGTCTCTTTCGAGAAAAATTCTTTGGAGAAAACCTCAAAACGGAATTCTGTCCATTAACTGCCCCCTCCCTCTTCCCAGAAAATCGGGGACGTTCTACCTTTATTTGAGCTCAAGTGGCGAGACACCAGCTGTTTTCACCAGGTCAGACCAGGGTGGGAGTGCTTTTGCTTCAGGTTCCCTGGGAGTCTGTGGACAGTGAGAGCGTGCAGAAATGTTGGCCCGCTCTGTCCCGCGCTTGGGATTCTGTGTTCCCCAGAGAGCCCACAGCCACCCAGGCGGACCCAGACGACCTCCAGGCAGTTTTGTTTTTGGATGGGGGATTGAAGCCCGGTGGCCTTGGGGAGTGAGGTTCAGAGTTCCCCCTTTTATCTCCTCGCCTTCCCTCCTTCCAGGCGTCAGCTGCCCGCAGAATCCTTTGAGGAGAAATTGCTCCCGGACAGGCTCAGCTCGTTGGTTTTCGCAAACGTCGTACCTTTGGCTTCCAGGCTGAACATTCGACATTTCCTGAGCAGTGTTCCTTCCTATTTGCTGCGACCCTGCTTTTAGATTCTTTAAAGTTGAGGCCCCCGGTTCTGAGGTGGAAGATTTAGTTTGCTCCTGCCTTTTGGAGAGAGGCGGGATAGGGTAGTGGTTAGGGGCCGGATCGCTTAGGCTCCCCTCTTTGCTGCTGATTGGTTGTGTGGGTCTGGTCAGGGGGAGACCTTCTCCGTGCCTTGGACTCCTTGTCTTTATTTCTTTTTAAAAAATGTTTCTTTACTTGTTTTTGAGAGAGAGCGCACGTGAGCGGGTCAGGGGCAGAGAGAGAGAGGGAGGGAGAGAATCCCAAGAAGGCTCTGCGATGTCCGCGCAGAACCCGATGTGTGGGGCTTGAACCCACAAACCGTGGGATCAGGACCTGATCCGAAATCCAGAGGCGGACCCTTAACCAACTGAGCCACGCAGGTGCCCCTTCTTTGTCTTTAAGAAGAGGGTGATAATAGCAACTTCTTCTTAGCAATTGTTTTCTCCTCTACCTTCCCAGCTCTCCTCCGTAGAGGGACCATGGGATGAAGGTGGAATTTTTGTCCCACGTCCCCACCCCCATTGCTGGCACCTAGATCAGTGCCTGGCACTTAGTAGGTGCTCAGCATATCTGTTGAAGGAATAAATATGGGAAAGACTGCGGGAATGCTCTTTGCTAGGGCCTCTTGTATTTGGCGTATCTTTGGAATACAGAGAGGATCAAGGAGGAAGGGCTTGGAATTGGAAAGTTGGAATCATTTTCCTGCACGCTGTCAGCTTTCTGCGTTGTTGGGCTGGCCCGTCTCCCTCGCTTTCCCCTGTGGAATCTGGGACTTCATAGCAGGGTACCAGGGCACTGGTGACTGACTTGGGGGACTGCCTTAGGGCTGGCAAGAAGCAGCCTCTTAGGGCTTTCCGTGTGCCAGGCACATCTTTAAAGTGCTTTATGTATATTAGCTCACACAAGCCCCAGTACAGCTCTATGAAGCAGCGTCTTCTTAGCTCCATTTTACAGATTGGAAACGGAGGCACCAAAAGGTTAAGTGATTTGCTCAGAGTGATGTGGTATTTTGAATATATGTTAGATGCCTTTGTGCTGGTCATTTGTGCTAGGCTCTGAGCGGGCAGCAGTGGAGAAACCGGCTGTGGTCCTGCCTTCAAAGACTTTACAGTCTAGTGAGCATGTGTTTTAACAAATAATCCCACAAATAATTACAAACATGATGGCTTGTGAGACTACTTGGGAAGCACTATGCCCTAGGGCAGAGTGACAGGACCTGGTGTAGATTGGTGGGAGGAAGGCTTCGCTGAATAGCAGACACTTCAGAGCTGAGATCTGAAAGGACACGAACTAGCCAGGTCAAGAGTAGGGAACAGGTTTCTAGGCAGTGGGAACAGCATGAGCAAAGGCCCTGAGGTAGGAGAGACTTGGAAACAGGAAGCTAGCCAGTGTGGCAGTAGCAGAGGGGACAGGGAGGGGATTGGAAGAGGAGATGAGAAGAGGCAAGCTGTGTGATGCAAGGTCTTTAGGCCCGTTAAGGATTTTGAATTTTATGTTGAATGCCACAGGAAGCCATTTAAGGATTCTGATCAGGGGTACGTGATGGCCTCGTTTGCAGTTTAAGGAAAATCTTTATGTTAAGCAGAGGAAAAATGGATTAGATGTGAGTGAGAATGGATGTGGGGAGATCCACAGGAAAACTTTATGTTTTGACTTTTGCCTTTAGAACAGTATTTAAAATTTATTTTATTTATTTTGAGAGAGAGAGAGAGAGAGAGAGAGAGAGAGAGAGAGAGAGAGAGAGAGAGAATCCCAAGCAGGCTCTGCATTGCCAGCCTGGAGCCTGATGTGGGGCTCGAACCCACAAACCATGATGAGATCACGACCTGAGCCAAAATTAAGAATCGGGTGCTTAACAGATTGAGCCACCCAGGCGTCCCTAAAAGAGTATTTAAAAATTCAGTGATCACTTCAATAGATGCCGAAAGATACTGCACAAAAGTCAACATCTATTTTTTATTAACCTTTTGATTTTGAAATAATTTTAGATTGGGGCGCCTGGGTGGCTCAGTTGGTTAGGCGACTGACTTCAGCTCAGGTCATGATCTCTCAGTTTGTGAGTTCGAGCCCCATGTCGGGCTCTGTGATGACAGCTCAGAGCCTGGAGCCTACTTCAGATTCTGTTCTCCCCCTCTCTCTACCCTTCCCCTGCTCATGCTCTGTGTCTCTCTGTCTCTCAATAATAATAAATAAACGTTAAAAAAATTAAAAAAAAAAAAGAAAGAATTTTAGATTTCTAAGAGTTGCAAAGATAGTAAGAACATTTTCATATACCATTCCCCCAGCTTTCCTAACCAACATCTATTTTGAATTAACATTCCTAATGGGGCACCTGGGTGGCTCAGTTAAGCGTCCGACTTCAGCTCAGGTCATGATCTCATGATTCGTGGGTCGAGCCCCACATTGGGCTCTGTGCTGACAGCTCAGAGCCTGGAGCCTGCTTTGGATTCTGTGTCTCCCTCTCTCTCTGTCCCTCCCCCACTCATGCTCTGTCTCCAAAAAATGAGTCAACATTAAAAAAAATTCCTAATAAATTAGCAATGGCTACTTCCTTATTAGAGGGAAGTATATCTCTCTGAAACAGCCAGTATCATCCTGAATGGTAAATACGGAGACATGTTTCCACTTAGGACAAGAATGATGTAAGGTTGCCTGCTCACTTACGTCAGAACATTCAATGCCATGTAAACAGGCAAGAAAAGGAAATAAGGAACAATTAGAAAAGAGAGAGCCATCCTTCTCATTACGTGTAATAACCAAAAGACTTAAATTAAAAACTCCCAAAGTTGACATCAGAGAAATGGTAAAATTGTAAAATAAATATCTAAAAATCAATCCCAGTGTTGGGGCACCTGGCTGGCTCAGTCAGTAGACCATGAGACTCTTGGTCTTGGGGTCATGACTTTGAGCCCCACGCTGGGCATAGAGATTACTTAAGAAGAATCTATATTAGTGTAACAGAGATAAAATAATTGCCTTAAATGCCAACAGATTGCCTATACTGTGTAATTTCTCTTTGGAGGACCCACCTGAGGGGTGGAGATATGTGAGGAGAGTTCTTGGGGGAATAATGGGTTTGGTATGAGGGGAGACCAGGGGATGAGTAGAAAAACGGGCCGGTGAGAAATTAGGCAAAGTGGTCAAGAGACCAGAGATGGAGATTTTAGCAGGGGCCGGCTGAAGAACAGGAAAGGACAGTGTTATGGTAAATTATTTTTTTTTTTTTTTTTTTAAGAAGTTTTACTTTTTAACTTTGTTGGTTTATAAACTACCATTTTAAAAATAGTCCTTAGTACGTCGCTAAGGCTTTTTATTTTTTTAATTTTTTTAATTATTTTTTAAAATGCTTATTTATTTTGAGAGAGGGAGAGAGAACAAGCACACGTGTGCGTGCACATGACCAGCGGAGGGGCAGCGAGAGAGGGGCAGCGAGAGAATCCCAAGCAGGCTCCACACTGTCAGTGTAGAGCCTGATGCAGGGCTTGATCCCCTGACTGTGAGATCATGACCTGGTCGGATGCTTAACCGACTGAGCCACCCAGACACCCCTCACCATTACATTTAATGATAAATCAGCTGAACACCAGACTAAGGATTCCAGGATTTTTTCCTTTGCAATCAGAAAATATTCTGTGGTCTTCTTTTTTTTCTTTTCTTTTTTAATATAATTTATTGTCAAATTGGCTAACATATACTGTCTACAGTATGCTCTTGGTTTTGGGGGTAGATTCCTGTGGTTCATCACTTACACACAACACCCAGGGCTCATCCCAACAGGTGCCCTCCTCAACGCCCATCACCCGCTTTCCCCTCTCCCCCACCCCCTATCACCCTCACTTTGTTCTCTGTATTTAAGAGTCTTGGGGCGCCTGGGTGGCGCAGTCGGTTAAGCGTCCGACTTCAGCCAGGTCACGATCTCGCGGTCCGTGAGTTCGAGCCCCGCGTCAGGCTCTGGGCCGATGGCTCGGAGCCTGGAGCCTGTTTCTGATTCTGTGTCTCCCTCTCTCTCTGCCCCTCCCCCGTTCATGCTCTGTCTCTCTCTGTCCCAAAAATAAAAAAAAAAAAAAAAAAAAAAAACAAAAACAAACTCTGATGTCAGTCTGATATTTTTTTCTTTATAGGTTTTCTGCCTTTTCTCTCTGGAAATTTTTAGATGTGTTCTTTCCCTTCAATTCTTAATTTTACTGTGATAGATCTAGGTAGGGGCTTTTTCTCATTCGACCTTCTCGGCGTTCTGTGAGTTCTTTCGGCCCGAAGCGTTAGCCCTTTCTTTAATTGTGGCGAACTCCTGCTTCTTATTTCTTTAAACGTTTCTCCTTCACAGTGTTTTATTATTTTTTTTCTTTTTTCCCCTGTGGAAGTGCTACGAGTTGGGTGTTGAACTTCTGTTGCATCACGTTTTCCCCCACCTTTAAAATCCGGTCCTCTTGCGTTCAGCGAGAGTGCCTTCATTAATCTTCCAGCTCCCCAGTTCATTTTCCCGCCTCGTTCTGTTCTTCTGCCAATCCGTGAAGGGCCCTCTTACAAAACTTATCTTTCAAACTCAGGATTTTCAGTAGGTGGTTTTATCTGCTGCCTTCGATTCCAAGTGCTCGTAGCCTCCCGTAGCTGGCAGAGGCTGTTTAAAGTATTTAAGGGTTTTTTGTTTTTTGTTTTTTGTTTTTTCCCATTAGGTCTGCTGCTGCCAATGTGAATTGTCCCATTCTTTCCTCCCATCCCCAGTTAAAGCACACATGCGTCTCTAATTTTCTGGTTCTAGCCTCTGCTGCTTTGCGATGCTTAGCTGCCCTGCCTGTTCTCTGTGTGGGAGACGAGTGACAGAGGCTTGGGTGCTTGCCTGGCTGCCCCAGGCGACATGACTTGGTGGGGGAAGATGTCCTCGGGGCTGACGTTGCGGTCTGGATGCTTCAGTCTTCTTTTTTCTTCCTCCGCCCAAGGACTTGACTTGAGTCTGTCTGTCTGTCTGTCTTTTTTCTTTTAAAGTTTATTTACTAATTTATTTTGAGAAAGAGAGAGAGAAGCAGAGGGAGAGAGCGAGAGACAGAGTCCCAGGCAGGCTCCGCTCTGTCAACGCAGAGCCTGGCGCGGGGCTCGAACTCACAGAACGTGAGATCACGGCCTGAGCCGAAACCAAGAGTTGGACCGTTAACTGACTGAGCCACCCAGGCGCCCCAAGCACAATGTCTAACGCTGTGTGTGTAAAGGGGATATAGTACTCATGTTAAGTTATTCTCCATGATTAATTGTTGAGTGACTTCTGAAACACTATTTAGGATTATAATAGGTTGCTGCCTTTCATTTAATACGGTGATATGGTAACTCCTCATCCATGTTACTTTTTCTGGGTTCCCCATTGCGTTTAACCCAAATGCTTAGAGCAGTTATGTGACTTGATGCTTTTGCCCATAGAGCAAATTCATGGGTGTTTTCAGATAACACGACTATAAGCTTCTTGAGAGCAGAAACTGTGCCCTGTTTCCCAGTGTATCCTTAGCATTTGGCGTTTAGTAGGGTTGCTAAATACTGGTGGTAGTAGGAGCATTATACTCCTGTTTTTTTTTAAGACTTTTTTTGTGTTCATTTTTGAGAGAGAGAGCGCACACGTGCACATGAGTGGGGGATGGGCAGAGAGAGACACAGAATCCAAAGCAGGCTCCAGGCTCTGAGCTGTCAGCACATAGCCCGACGCGGGGCTCGAACTCACGAACCACGAGACCGTGACCTGAGATGAAGTCGGACGCTCGACCGACTGAGCCACCCCGGGTGCCCTGCGTTATGCTCCTGTTTTAACAATGCATACTGGCCGGGAAGAGGCGTCAAATGGGTTGATGTGTCGGGAACAGTGTTCAGCTGTGACTAATGGAACTGCAGCAAGGGGGACTCAGCCCCCGGCCCTCAAATTTGGCTGCAGTTGCAACCACCTGGGGAGCTTGGACAACTACTAACGCCTGGGTTTCACTCCCAGAGATCCTCACTGGCTTCGTGTGTGTGTGTGTGTGTGTGTGTGCCGGAGACTGGGTGTTGTGAAAAGGCTCTCGAGGTGATTTGGTCCTAGGCTGAAACATTCCACGGACTGGGTGGCTTCAACCGCAGTTCATTTCTCAGTTATGGAGGCTGGATGTCCAAGAGCAAGGTGCCAACAGGTGGGTTTCCTTTTGAGGCCTCTTCTTTTGGCTTGTAGATGACTACCATCTTGCTGTGTGCACACATGCCCAGAGAGGGAGGGAGGGAGAGAGAGAGAGAGAGAGAGAGAGGGCGCCTGTTCTCTGGAGTCTCTTCAAGTAAGGACACTAATTCTCCCAGACCAGGGCCGCACTCTCTATAACCTAATTTAATTTCCCTTGAATCTCTTCCTTGTAGGAAGAGATTTTGTCTCCAAATACAGTCATGGGGGAGGGTAGGGCTTCAACATACGAGTGGGGGGGGGGGGGGACACAAGTCAGTCCATGATGTGATTCTGATATGCTGCCTTTATTTTCATGTCACATAAAAGAAGTTTGGAGGTAAGCTCTTTTAGGGTTGGCGTTGGGGGGCATGTTCCCCAGATCTCAGAGACCTAAGCTCTTTCTGCCTTTCTCCTTCACCATCCCCAGGCTGGGACCGTTTGTCCAAAGTTGGAATGTTGGAACTCTAGCCCTCCCCTCCGTCTTCCAGGAGCTCAGGGGAAGGAATCTAGTCTGTGACTGTCCCTCACTAGCTAGGACGAATGGTTGGGTGACCACGCCTAGCTGAAAGGAAGGGTGGGACGTGCATTCTGGCATTGGGCACTCCACCGGCTAAAAGTTAGAGTTCTCTTGATTTGAGACCGAGGAGAAAATGGATGTGCGCAGTTGGGTAGCCAGGAGTCTGCTACACCTGATTTCAGACTGTGAGCCAGGCAGTGTCTGAGCCCGGTTGCAGACCCGGGGTTCAACCCAGTAATCTCTCCATTGCTCCCAGGAAACACGGAACGTGGATGTTGGGAAACATGTGGGAAACTTGAGCGACAAAGGTTGGGAAGATGAGAGAAATTCTTTTCCTCTCTTGCTTGTGTTTGCTGCACCAGCCAGAACCGATCTGCCTGCCCGTAAAGTAGGGCCGTGGCAATGCATGAGTTTTTGAAAAAGGCGGATCCGGGTATGGTAACAAATAGCACGATTCAGTTCTTACTGACCTTTGTCAGCATTCAGCCCAGTTGGTCACAGCCTCCTTTCTTAAACCGTCTCTTTCTGGGAGTCTGGTTTCCTCCTAGCTCTCTGCCTTGTGTTCTCTCTTTTGCTGTTTATGATTAGGTTTCCCCACATCTGGGGTTTTTTTTTTTTTTAACTCTTTTTTTTCATGTTTGTTTATTTTTGACTGAGAGAGACAGAGCACGAGCGGGGGAGGGGCAGAGAGAGAGGGAGGCACAGAATCCGAAGCAGGCTTCAGGCTCCGAGCTGTCAGCACAGAGCCCGACTCGGGGCTCGAACCCACGAACTGTGAGATCGTGACCTGAGCCATAGTCGGACGCTCAACCGACTGAGCCACCCAGATGCCCCTCCCCCCTCTTTTTAAGTTTATTTATTTATTTTGAGAGACAAAGCGAGAGAGCGCCCGTGCAGGAGAGCGAGAATCCCAAGCAGGCTCCCACTGTCAGTGCAGAGCCCAGAACGGGGCTGGAACCCACAAACCAGAAGATCATGCATGGCCTGAGCCGAAACCAAGAGTTGAACCCTTAACTGACTAAGCCACCCAGGTGCCCCACCCTCATCTGGGTTTTAAGAATATTCCTCTCTGCCCGGGTTCTTCCCCCACCCCCCGTATTCTCTTTCCGTGTAATCTTCTACATGCCTTTGGCCTCGATTGCTAGTTATTTACAGGTGATTTCAACTTGATAGCTGCAGCTCAGACCTCCTCCGGGCTCCAGACCCATTCACCCAGCTGCTCATCGACCTCTCTCGGAAATTTTAAATTGTGTCTCAGGTGCAGAATTACCCTGTTCATCACCACATCTTGTCGACGTGCCCTGCAGTAATTCTGCCACTCCTCCCTGGTCTAGGCTAGGGCCAGGAACACCGAGGTGTTTTATTTTAAGCACTTTTATAATTCACACACCGTAAAAATCACCCATTGTAACTGTACCAATCAGTTTTTGGTTTTTTTTTTTTTTTTTTTTTAATTTATATCGTCGTGCAACTGTCACCACAGTCCCGCCTGAGAACATTTCTGTCACTGAAAAAAAAAACCCCCTCTAGCTGGTCTTTGGTTTATTCTGCTCCTGTTCTCAGCTGTTCATCTGCTTTTTTCTCACTGTAAGTTTACCTTTTCTGAACATAAATGAAATCATAGAATGCATCGTCTTTTGCGTCTGCCTTCCTTTACTTGGCATAATTTTTTTAAAGTTTATTTATTTTGAGAGAGAGAGAGAGAGAGAGAATGAATCCCAAACAGGCTTCATGTTCTCAGTGCAGAGCCCGACATGGGGCTCGAACTCACGAACTGTGAGATCACTACTTGAGCCAAAGTCGGACACCCAATCGACTGAACCACCCAGGCGCCCCGATTCTCTTTTCTTGAACCATAAAATGAGCGAAAGTATGCACATCAGAGAACCCTTGTATAACTGATCGTGTTGACAGTCGGGTGCTAGTCCTTGCCAAAGAATATTGCCATGGCACCCTGACAAAAGAAGAAATCCAGGCTCTTGTTTTAAGTTCTGTCTTGTTGGCATTGTAGTCCATTAGCCAGACTGCTGATACGATGCAATGTGAACGTCCGCATCAGGTCCCATTTGCTGTCTGCATTTGGAAAAGTACCTTATCACCAAAGTGAGACCCAGTGGTTCTCAACATGAGGCCCTATCAGCGGCATCAACTTCACCCTGGGACAAGTTAGAAATTCAAGTTCTCGGGGCACCTGGCCGGCTCCGTCGGTAGAGCGTGTGACCCTTGATTCTGAGGTTGTGGGTTTGAGCCCCATGTTGGGTGTAGAGATTACTTAAAATCTTAAAAAAAAAAAAAAATAATAATAAAACTCAAATTCTCATGCTCCAGGCCAGACCTGAATCAGAAACTCTGGGACAGGGACCCAGGAAGCTGTGTTGGTGGGTGTTTTTGTTTTTTTTAAATACAACGTATTGTCAAGTCAGTTAACGTACAGTGTGTATAGTGTGCTCTTGGCCTCGGGAGTAGATTCCCATGAGTCATTGCTTCCATACAACACCCAGTGGAAGCTGTGTTTTAACAAGCTTCCAGGTGATTCTGATGGAGCTAACGCTTGAGAAGCACCCGTCTAGGCCATAGCCAGGCCTCTTCCTACCAAATCACATGTCTGTCTTCTGTGCTGCATCACCCTAGGGAAAAATAAAAGATACTTTCATCCAAGCACAGTGGGGTTTAGGACCTGACTCGGGTATTTGGGGGCAAAGCTGAGCCTGGGAATCTTAGGATTCAGATTGCTTCCCCTGGTGGATCTCCACGACCAGCTGCCCAGCTCTCTACATCTCGGTGGGAGCGAGGCTGAGGATGCCCACCCGTCTTCACCCCAGGGCTTTAGTGAGTATCGGAATCTTGTTCAAGGTGGCTTGATGTGTGTTCGTACAAAGCAGGGACTCGAATCAAGTTTCAGCCCATTGTAAGGATCCCCGGGTAGGTTGCCTGTGTTGCAAGAGTGGAAACGTGAACTGTGTGCCTCGAGGCACCTCTTGATATTTTACAGTTTCCTTAGAGTAGCGTGAAATTCTTCGCTAAAGGCACCGGAAGCTCAAGCGTTAATAGGAGTTCAGAAGGTGAGAGGCAATATTCTGAAAGCCTGTATTCATCCTTGTTAGACAGGTCTCAGTTCTTGCTTTTGGAATTAAATCACCGAGTCTTTAAAAGCAGATCGAATCTCATCATAGATCAAATCCAAGCTCAGGGCATCAAATCTTGCGTTCAGAGTTAACGTTGACTTATGCCGGTGCTTTATCAGGTGGCTCCCGAGGCGACAGCCGCTCTGGCTGCCGGCTCTTAATGTTGGGGTGGTTCATTTGACCTGGCCCCCGGGCCCCTCTGCGCAGGCGGGCCCCTACGTGATGCTGCTTGATGATCCCATCATGCAGCAGTTTTATGCTGGGTGGTTTAGTAACTTTTCCTGAAATCTTTGTCAAAAATAATTCCAAAGTGACAGAGTCAAGAAATCCACAGCCTGGGTTGTTGTGATTTCGGAGCTGGGCTCGGGCTCGTTCAGACTAAGACAAAATGAGGTCGTCTCACGCTTAAATAATAAATGCTGCTTGGTCGTAGGTCGTATGGGCGTGTGGGTGCTCAGACGTTTGCCAAGTGAATGATTGTGGGGAAAACCTGACGGATGAGAAGAAACTAGGGTGGTGAATAATACTGTCAGGTTTCATTCTGTCTCTGATTTTGCACTGGATCTTCTACTTCAGGACGAATTAGGGAAGCTTTGAAATTCACATTCCTGACTTCGTGACTCATCCACCAAGATTCTGATTCTCTAGGTGTGGGTCGGAGTCAGAAATCCACATTTTTAACAAGCTGCTTAACTCTTTGAAACGTAGGAAGTGGCCGGCCCAAACTGTAAGAAACATTCTTTTTGGAAGGCAAGACATTTCAATATTTTTTAAAACTATACATTATTAGTTGTCAGTTTTATTTATGGATTATTTTTTACTTCAGAGATTTTTCTTCTTAGAAATGTGTCAACACTTTTGTTTATGGTTTTGCCTCTTAGGCCCTCCGCACCCTAATAGTTTAAAAATACTCCCCCATGTTTTCCTCCTAAATGTATATTAAATTAGAATGTGACAGTTATATTTAAACTTTTTAGTTTTTAAAAACTGAAGTCTTTAACATACTAGTCATTTCGTTATGAATTATAGTTAAAAAATGTGACCTATAAAAATTTCTACTTCTTGATTTTTCTTTCTTTCTTTTTTTTTTTTGGCAATGTTTTGGGAAACGTTCCATGCATATTTAAAAAGAAGTCCTGTTTTTCACTGGGGTATATAATTATTTGTAAAATTATTTTACACTTATTTATTTATTTATTTATTTATTTATTTATTTATTAATTAGAGAGAACGCATGCATGTGCCAGCTGGGGAGGGGCAGAGGGGAGGGAAGGAGAGAGAGGGAGAGAGGGAGGGAGGGAGAGGGAGAGAGAATCTCAAGCAGGCCCCATGTTCAGCAAAGAGCCTGTCACAGGGCTCTATTTCACAACCCTGGAATCAGGACCTGAGCCGAAATCAAGAGTCGGACACTCGACCAACTGACCCACCCAGGTGCCCCAATTATTTGTAAAATTTAAAATAACACTTGTGATTATGTTGTTTTGAATCTATGTATTGTTTTCTGCATATCCTTCCAATTCTGGGTGATAGGATTCTGCCGCCTCCCGATCTGACTGTGTTTTATTTTCTTTTTGCATTTCTGTTTGCTTCATGTGTTTTTTTGACCCTCTGGTTTTCCGTCTTTATATTTTAATCCACACACAGGATCTTTACAGTTTAGAGCCATGAGCTATATAGCTAGATTGCCTGAGTTAAAACCTAGCCACATCATTTCCTCTCTGTAAGATCCTGTACGAGTTGTTGACCTTTTTTTCCGCTTGAAATTTTTCATCTGTAGAGAGAGGTTATGATCACCTCTATTTCCTAGGACTGCTGGGAGGCATAGATGAGTTAGTACGAGTGATAATACATGGCATGTAGAAAGTGCTCTGTAAATATTAGAAATTATTTTTATTAATGGTTCAGTTTATGTCTTTAAGAGGTTGGAAGGCTAGCATAATGATTCCGCTATAGACAAGCCATATCATACTAAGTTTTTCTGATCCCTTGAGACTGGACTTGTAGTATTGCATGCACAAATGTTTGATAATGACTCAGTTCTTTTTTTTATTTTTTTAAAATGTTTATTTTTGAGAGAGAGAGAGAAACAGAGTGTGAGCAGGGGAGGGGCAGAGAGACAGAGGGAGAGAGAGAGAGAGAGAGAGAGACAGAGACAGAGACAGAGAGAGACGCAGAATCTGAAGCAGGCTCCAGGCTCTGAGCTGTCTGCATACAGCCTGGCATGGGGCTCGAACTCGTGAACCATGAGATCATGACTTGAGCCGAAGTTGGATGCTTAACTGACTGAGCCACCTAGGTGCCCCATGATAATGACCGAGTTCTTTTTTTTTTTTTTTTTTTTAATGTTTATTTTATTTTTGAGAGAGAGAGTGCAAGCAGGTGGAGTGCAAGCAGGGGAGGTACAGAGAGAGAGGGAGATACAGAATCTGAAGCAGGCTCCAGGCTCTGAGCTGTCAGCACGGAGCCTGACATGGGGCTTGAACTCAGGCACCACGAGATCGTGACCTGAGCCGAAGTAAGATGCTTAATCAACTGAGCCACCCAGGTGCCCTGACCGTGTTCTTATGTAATAGATAAACTTGTCCCCTGGTTGGTGATGAGCCCTAACGCCCTCTGACAACTTAGTACCTTCTGGAGTATGTTGGAATCTCTGTCTTGTGGTGTTTTGGTGCATGATTGTGGCAGTGTGGAAATCTCTGGTCATAACTTGAGTAGTAGGTAGTGGAGACTGTTGGGGAAGTTCATCAAGAAGATGTGACCATCTATTGACCCATGAGCTGGACCCGGGCACTGGGAGGCTCCTCACTCCCTCCCCTGTCCTTGGAATGTGGGTTCTGCTTGCCTTTTCTGCTCCCCGAGGCTGCACCGAGGACACAGCCTTGAGATAGTGATGGGGTGTTGAACACTTGTGTGGTACCCGTGGCTGCACCCAGTTACGGCCTCTTTATAAACCCTTATGATTTGGAGGGTGGGCGTGTGCATCCAGCCATCTAGCTGCCGCCCAAGACAAGCCTCCTGTGCGAGTTTCCTTTGCTCTTCAGATTACACTCAGGAAGGTCCCAGAGGGTCGGGAGTCCACAGAGATGGAACACCACAAGTCCTCACAAGTTACAGGAGTTAAGAGGATTTCAGACATGAAAGCTTGACTAGGAGCGAGGTGACCAGCACGTGTCGCGTCTTGGAACTTGGAAGGTTTTGGTGCTAGGACCCCGCGGCTTCATCTCAGGTTAGCATGAGAGAAATCCGGGAACGTTGATCTTCTCTCCCAGCCCACAAACTCTGAGGGTCATGAGTGTGACCTCCTTCCCTGGTGAGGAGACCACAGTGATCAGGTGTTTTGGACCCCCTGGGTCCACCCCCCCCGGGGGATGCACAAATACCCTCTCGACTGTGACTGGCAGCCTTGAGGAGGAGATGACTTTGTGGAGAACCTTGATATCTTGCTGTCTGGAGATGAGAAGGCCTCTATAAAAATGGTCAACAGATGGTCGGAAGACTTAAGGTAAATTTGGGAAAATACATCCACAAATTTGACATTTCCGCTCCTCTTTCACAGACCGAATGTGCTTTGCTGATTTCCCCCAATTTTAATTTTCTGTAAACAATGGATTGGACCATTTAGAAATGGGATTCTAGATGTCAGAAAGGGTGATATTTTGGTTGGCTGTAGACAGAAGGGAATTGGAGGGCAGCTGAAATGTCAGGAATCCGTGTGCAGACTGCTGGGAAGTTCGGCTCCTTGCAGCCCTGTGCCTGCACCGGTCAAGTTCTCCAGGGGCTTGTCTCTGTGGGGGAGGGAAGGATGCCGGAGGCAGAGAAACCCAGCCCCTGTGAGAGGGTCTCTGCCTCTGCTGTGTTGGTGTGTTGGCAGGGGGTGGACTGGGATTCCAAGAGAGTCAGTTGGGAGATGATCCAACCCAGAAAAGCGTCTTAAGTGGAAGACCAGGGTCGCTGTTGTCATTGGTGGGGACAAGACCGGTGCTCAGACGTCCCCACTCTGCCGTGTCCGGGGAGTTCCAGCAGTCGGTCAGGTGCTTCTCAGGAGACAGGGTGCCCGAGGAGGGTGAGGCCCATCTCCGCAGGAAGGACTGCCTGTCCGCCTGTGGTCAGCTGGGAGCTGGATCCTTCTTCCTCTTTTTTTTTTTTTTTTTTTTTTTTTTTTAATTTTTTTTAACGTTTTATTTATTTTTGAGACAGAGAGAGACAGAGCATGAACGGGGGAGGGGCAGAGAGAGAGGGAGACACAGAATCGGAAGCAGGCTCCAGGCTCCGAGCCGTCAGCCCAGAGCCCGACGCGGGGCTCGAACTCACGGACCGCGAGATCGTGACCTGAGCCGAAGTCGGACGCTTAACCGACTGAGCCACCCAGGCGCCCCTTTTATTCCTCTTTTAAGTGGGGATGGGGGCGGCGGGCCCCGAGGCCCTGACCCCAGAGTCAGATGTGGAGAGAAGGGGCCCAGCCTTGGGGGAAGCAGGAAGAGTCCTGACAGTCCAGTGGAAATAACCACACAGGTATGAGAGGCGTCGGCTCAGTCGTCACGGAGAGGGTGGTATAGCCTCCTTTTCCCCGGGCCTTTGCTCCTGTCTCTTAATTTTCACTTTTCAATTCAGATGAAAAGATTTAGCTTTTTGTCAGGACCAGCCTGTCGAACAAAGTTCCTCATCAAAGGCAGGTTTTTGTCTTCGGTTTTTTCGCTGCATTTTTTTTTTTTCTCTTTATAATTCTCTTGTGATTTGGTTGCACCTTCTGCCCGTCAGCATTAACGAGCTTCTTCCCGAAGCCGGCCTCCCATCCTTTCCCCTTACATCTCTGCGCCTGGCCGGAGTCCGGCCATGGTGGTTCTGGTGGTTCCAGGCCCCGTTTCTCCCTGCTCCCAACGTGGATGGTTTTCAACTTTCAGATCCTAAAGTTGAACCTTAATGAGACTGTCAGGCAGTTGGAGAGATTAAGAGGCTGCAGGCATAGACAGATGACCCCCGGGGATGCGAGAACTGGAAAGCAGTGTTAGAAAAGGGAGCAGCTGCGTGTGTGTGTGTGTGTGTGTGGGGAGGGGGGGCAGTGGGAACATGTGCAGGAGAGTGTGAATGTGTGTGCACACGTTGAGTGTTAGAATTGTATGGTGTGTGAGCACGTGAGTTAGTTCAAGAGTGGATGTGACCGTAAGCGTGAGCAGGAATGCGAGTATCTGAGCACATGTGTGCAGGTGCGTGTGTGAGAACGTGTGAGTGTCGGCGGATGTGTGCGTGCACGCGTATGTGGGTGGAAATGCCTGTGAGCGTGTGCGTGCACTTGTGCGGCGTGGCTAACGCGGTGGGGTTGGGCTGAAGCCTAAGCAGCGGGCGGGGGCTGGTCCCCAGCCCTTCCGAGGAGGTGGCCTGTCAACTTGCCAGGGCTCCTGGCCTTGGAATCGGCCAGCAGTGGCCCAGGAAGCGGGCCTCCTAGCCATTAAGGTGGCGCTCTGCGTGGACTGGATTTCTCCCCCGGGTCTCTCTCCCCAGCACATTCTTTGCCGTGTCAACACGGCGAATCAAACACGCTCGCTCTCTCTCTCTCTCCAACTAAATTCACCCGCACATCAGTCAGGTTGCGGACTAAAGCTCAAAGACGCTAATTAAAAAAAGTAGGAATTAGGGTTGTGTTTATCATTTCTCTAGAAGGAAAGACCCGTAAGGATGTGTGAGGATTTTATTTAGCAACTTCACTTGGGTTTCTGAAGCCTGGTTGAGAATTTATGGCTAACTTTTCCCATTTAGCATGAAATCGGTGACTTTCAGATACTGCTGCCCGCTCTGAACAGCCGTACCTGACAGAGCATTGACCCTGCGGGAAACCAAATTTAATTTCTTTCCTCCCAGGGGATGTGACCGACCCGGATTGCCCTCCTTAGTGCTGTAAGGAGAGCTTTTGCCTTTCATGACCCAAGCTAACTTACCTTTCAGAGGCCATCCTGAAGGAACGGAATTCTTAACCGGAAGATATTCCATCACCTCTCTCCAAACACGATAGTTTTAAACCGTCTTTAGAAAGGGAGTAAATTACTGATGACCTTCCTTAGTGCACATGATTCAAACCTGTGCATTTGCATTTAAATAAACTATTTTAGGATGCAGTGGAAATTGTTTTTTTTTTTCCCCATCTGAGACAGGTTGAAATTAAGATGTAAGTTTGATATACGCATTGTGCAAAATCATTAATGTGTCCCCGTATCCTGCATAATGTGACATCGTTTACTTATTCTGTCATCCTTATTGGGCAAAAGAAGAGCAACATTCAATTCGTTTCTTTGTAGCGGCTTCCGAAAAATGTCCTTGCAAATATATGTTGAGTTGTTTAAACAGGGTGCATTTGGGAAGCTGCCTCTAGGGAGAGAGGAGTGCAGACAGGTTCCTAATCGATGGCTTTATAGAAACAGTAAGGAGAGCCATGTCAACCCCTTTCTCCATTCCCACCAATGGCACATACCTTCGCCTTGAAGCCTATTCAGGTCCCCTTCCTTCCCCCCACCCCCCCCAAATAAAGGTGGCATGGTTTTTGATGGGGAATGCTGCAGCTGTGGCCTGGGGGTGCCACGCTTCCTTCCCGACACTTGGAAGGATCACTGATCATTGCCGTTCATGCTCTGACTTGCCAGCAGCGATGTCTGCGAGGCTACGGTCACAATGACATTAAATATAGGTCAGGTTGAAAACATTCCTTCCTAAGGAGAAGGCGGGGTCGGCACCTAAATCATTCGATCATCGGCAGCTCAGAAATTACCCCCCTGCTCTCTCGTTGAAGGAGTTTGGTTTTCATCACCAGGAAGGAGTAGGAACACATTTTAAATAGGACGGGGCTGCCTGGCTGGCTCTGTTGGCAGAACACGTGACTCTTGATCTCCAGGTTGTGGGTCTGATCTCCACGTGGAGCGTGGAGATGACTTAAAAATAAAATATTTAGGGGTGCCCGCGTGGCTCATCCGGTTAAGCATGACTCTTGATTTCGGCTCAGGTCTCATGGTTCGTGAGTTTGAGCCCCGCATCAGGCTCTATGCTGACAGGGTGGAGCCTGCTTGGGATTTTCTCTCTCTCTCTCTCTCTCTCTCTCTCTCTCTGCCTCCCTCATTCTCTTTCTCAAAATAAATAAAATCTTTAAAGATCTGTTTAAGTAGGACATGAAAATAGACATAAAGACTTTTTTTGTGAATTTCTAAGGCTAACTGCTGCAACACATCTTGATCTTAGGGCCGAGTTCAACAGACCTTTCTTTTTCATTCATGTACTAGTTCTCTCTTTTTTTTTTTTTTCTTTCAGTTACTTATTTTGAGAGAAAGATCATGAGGAAGGGGGAGGGGGGGAGGGGGGGGAGGGGAGAGAGGGAGGGAGAGAGAGGGAGGGAGAGAGAGGGAAAGAAATCCCAAGCAGGCTCAGCACCTTTAGTGCAGAGCCCCAGCAGGGCTCGAACTCATGAACCGTGAGATCATGACCTGAGCTGAAATCAAGAGTCGGACGCTCAGCTGACCGAGCCACCCAGGTGCCCCTCCTGTACCAGTTCTAAGGAACATCAGATGTGGGTGTTCTTTAGCTGGTGACTCTTCAAGGTGGTGATTTGGGGACCCAGGCCCTGATGTCTTGTCTTTGCCATAGTCCCTGTGGGGTTTCCAAGTTCACCTTCAGGTTGTCTCCAGTCCAACCTGAGTGTGTGTGAGGGAGGGGGGAGAGAGGGAGAGAGAGAGAGAGACGGAGAGAGAGAGAGAGATGGACACAGAGAGAGATGGACACAGAGAGAGAGAGAGAGACAGAGAGAGAGAGACAGACAGAGACAGAGAGACAGAGACAAAGAGACAGAGACAGAGAGAGAGACAGAGACAGAGAGACAGAGACGGACAGACAGAGACAGACAGAGACAGACAGACAGAGACAGACACAGACAGACACAGAGAGAGAGACAGAGACAGAGAGACAGAGAGAGACAGAGACAGAGAGAGACAGAGACAGACAGAGACAGAGACGGACCGAGACAGAGACAGAGAGAGACAGAGAGAGACAGAGAGACAGAGAGACAGAGACAGAGAGAGAGACAGAGAGACAGAGACAGAGAGAGACAGAGAGAGACAGAGAGAGACAGAGAGACAGAGACAGAGAGAGACAGACAGAGACAGAGAGACAGAGAGAGAGAGAGAGAGAATGTGTGTTTTATGGGTCAAGCCTGAATCTCATTTGCTCACCTTCTGTTGATTAAAACTTCAATGGTGACACCCTAATTGCAAGGGAATCTGGGGAATATATTCTGGCTGTGTCTTCTGGAAGAGGAGGAAAGGGATTTGATGATGAGCTATTTTAGGCCAGTGATTCTCAGACTTTAGCTGCATCAGAATCACCTGGAAGCTTGAAACCCTGCTTCCTGGACCTCTCCCCCAGAGTTTCAGATTCAGCAGGCCTTGAATGGGGCCCGAGAATTGACATTGCAAACAAGCTCCCAGGTGGCGTTAATGTGGGGGTCGGGACTACAATTTGGAATAGTCCTTGGCTGTGACACATTTTTGGGTGCTGATTTATCCATTTTTATCATGAAAACCGTCTCTGTTGTCATGGCCTAAGGTATAGGAGGGAAGGAGGTGGGTAAGATAGGTAAGTAGTCTTGGCCAGGCTATTCAGAATATTGAAATTAAGAGTGGAAGATTTCTCTCTTTTTTTCTTTAATTAAAAAAAGTATTTGGGGCGCCTGGGTGGCTCAGTCGGTTAAGCGGCCGACTTTGGCTCAGGTCACGATCTCACAGTCCGTGAGTTCGAGTCCCGCGTCGGGCTCTGTGCTGACAGCTCAGAGCCTGGAGCCTGTTTCCGATTCTGTGTCTCCCTCTCTCTCTCTGACTCTCCCCCGTTCATGCTCTGTCTCTCTCTGTCTCAAAAAGAAATAAACATTTAAAAACAAAAACAAAAGTATTTAAATCCAAGCTAGTTAACATGTAATACTGGTCTCAGGAGTAGAGCCCAGTGATACATCGCTTACTTATAACACCCAGTGCTCAGCCCAACAAGTGCCCTACTTCATGCCCATCACCCATTTAGCCCGTCTCCCCACCCAACACCCCTGCAGTGCCCCTCAGTCTGTTCTCTGTATTTAAGTCTCTTATGGTTTGCCTCCCTTTCTGTTCTTATTTTCCGTCTCTTCCCCTATGTTCGTCTATTTTGTTTCTTAAATTCCACATATGAGCGAAATCATACATTTGTCTTTCTCTGACTTCTTTTGCTTAGAATAATACATTCTAGTTCCGTGCATGTTGCTGCAAATGGCAGGATTTCATTATTTTTTAAAATTTTTTGTTTATTTTTGAGACAGAGACAACGTACCATCAGGGGAGGTGCAGATAGAGGGAGACAGAATCCAAAACAGGCTCCAGGCTGTCAGCTCGAAGCCCAATGTGGGGCTCAAACCCACGAACCACAAGATCATGACCTGAGCCAAAGTTAGACCCATAACTGACTGAGCCACCCAGGCACTCCAAGATTTCATTCTTTTTGATTGCTGAGTAATAGTCCATTTATACACACACACACACACACACACACACACACACACACACTACATCTTCTTTGTTCATCAAATGTCCATCCAGTCGATGGACATTTGGGCTCTTTCTATAATTGGGCTGGTGTTCACAATGCTGCTGTCAACATTTGGGTGCATGTGCCCCTTTGAATGGGCATTTTTGCATCCTTTGGATAAATATCTAGCGGTGCAATTGCTAGGTTGTAGGGTAGTCTTAACATTTTTTTAATGTTTAATTTTGAGAGAGCTCGAGTGGGGAGGGGCAGAGAGAGAGGGCGACAGAATCCAAAGTTGGGTCCACACGGTCTTCACAAAGGCAGACATGGAGCTCGAACCTACAGACTGTGAGATCATGACCTGAGCTGAAGTCGGATGCTCAACTGAGCCACCTGGGTGCCTCAGGAGTGGGAGATTTCTTAGAGGAATTGGAGCTCTGGAGGACAGAGATCTGGGGTGTCAGGGGCTAATGAGATGGCTGCACCCTGTTCTGTGTGGGGGGGTAGGGGATGGGACACTTCCGTTGCCGGGAAGGGAGCTTCCAGCTCACTGGGTCAGCTCTGTTGGAGCAGGAAGGTGGGGAGAATAAAGTACCTAAGGAAGGGCAGGACAGGTGATGCGGAGGAAGTGCCCGGGGGAGGGCTGGCATGACCATCAAAGGTGGTGGGGTCAGCCGAGCCTGGCTCTTGGATTTTGAGTTTCTTGAGATCTCAGGACATCTATAAAATGGGGATGATTGTTAGGTTACTGCGAAAATGAATTAGAGCAGAGGGTTGTAAACTTCCTTGGTCCGTGGTGCTTATAGGTTAAAAAAAAAAACCCCTTATGTTTCATTTATTAACTAGTTGGCTGCACACCACTTCATACATATTTATGTTCTGACACCTGGGTATTTGAAGAAAAATCATAAGGATAAAAGGAGAGATGTGTTTGTTTCTTAAATCACCACGATTACTTGACGGTGGCGTGTGGGCCCCCGCGGGTTCCTGCGTGGTTTCCCAAACCTTGGGGTCGTATTGGGCACTCTGCTGCCCTCTTTCTTCCTGTTCCACATTCATCTTTGCGTTTTACCCCAGCACCTGCCGGAAACTCAACTTTGCACAGACACGATGTCGTTGCAAGGAATGTAGCGCAACCTAACTTGGAAACTGGAGATCGACTGGCGTCAGTAACACGCACGGTGTCTGGCCCGTGTTGAATATTGCCGTGTAGCCCTCAGAAACATAAAATATTTTTGCAGTGCCTCTGTGAGGTCACAGTAGTGACCCAGGTGCTTTGGTGCCTGGCTTGGAAACTGGAATCCCATGGGGCTTTCTTGCCCCTTCAATAATTCATTAAGCCGATGTTATTAGCCAAGCAGCAGGCACTGTGCTGGGCATGGGGAGGACACCACCGTTCTGCTTCCAAGGAGTGTAGTCTAGGGGGGGACACTAGAGGCGGAATTAGAGACTCTGGCCAGTGTAGACTCCCACCGGGGCCAGTCTGGGAAGGGCGGTTTCAAGGTGCTCTGGGAGCTTATGGGAGGAGTGTTGGAATATCACGAGGTGGTTCCTCAAGTGGGTGGCCCTTGAGTTGTTCCTGAAGGCTGAGAAGTTAACATGGCAAGAGGGTGAAGGAACTGTAGCCCAGGCGGGGGGGGGGGGGGGGGAGTGGCATTCTGGGCAAGTGTTTTTCAGACCGTGGCGAAGGACCTGCTCTCCCACCCCTCGGTCGCGTTGTGGTTGAGTCATGACTAGCATGTAGTTCGCCTGTGCTGTGTGGGCCACCGGAATCTGTGGACCACACTTTGGGTAACTGTTCCAGACGGGGAACGGCACGAGCCAAGGTCCTGTGGTGGGAGACAACTAGGAGACTCTGAGGAAGGAGAGCCGGTAGGAGTCGAGCAGAAAGGTAGAAGGTGGAAGAATCAGCAGGGGCTGTAGTGAGCCTCTCGGCCCCAGGAAGAGCTTGAATCTGCAGTGAAGACCTTTCCGTCCTGGTGGAGAAGGGGAAGTTGTGATTACTTCCTAGGTGACAGGTTGAGAGTGTAAGCAGGCCAGATGTTTGGCTACGAAGATCAGCTTGAACGACTGAGGCAACTTACGGGCCCGGCGTTGTGGCCTCCCAGAGCCGAGGGAGCTCTTGCCAGTTGGCGTGAAAACGATGCATTAGAAGGGCTGCCGGAGTGTGTCTGGTGGCTGCGTGAGCGTCCCCAGGTCCCCAACAGGGGCCTGGATCTCCGGCTCCTCGGGGTTACCCCTACCACTGACGGGAAGCTCGAGGCCCGGCTTGCTGTTCCCTGGGTGTCAAACAGCCTCTCTTCGAGGCTTAGAGAATTCTGGCTGTTCCCGTGAGGTCCTACAGGGTGTCACCCGAGTCTGCGTCCCATTCCACCTGTTTGCTTTTTTTGGTTTTTGTCTTCCGGGTCGTTTGGAGGTTTCCTGTGGCACCCGCGGGCACCAGGCGAGGCAGTGGGCATGGCACCGAGTCCTGAAGGGAGCTGGCCCTCGCCTTGCCCCTGGCAGCCTGTCATAAGCGCCCCTTCTGACCCAAGACTCGGGAGCACTCTCCCTCCTCACGCGCTGACTTTTGGGGGGGCGCCAGGAGGGACTTTGGGTCTCCGCCCTCCCGAATCTGGAGCCTTGACGTTGACTCGAGGCTGAGTTTCCTCCTTTGCCGTGAGGAGCGGGCTGCAGAAGAGAGAATGACGCGCTGTGGTTTCTCCGCACAGGTACTTCGTGTTGGATTTTGAGGCCGGCATCCTGCAGTATTTTGTGAATGAGCAGAGCAAACACCAGAAGCCTCGGGGAGCCCTGTCTCTGTCTGGGGCCATAGTGTCCCTGAGCGACGAAGCCCCCCACATGCTGGTGGTGTATTCCGCTAACGGAGAGATGTATAAACTGAGAGGTACGTTCTCCTCCTCGCTTTTCAGACGGGTCTCCTGGGCTACGCGCATAGTTACCATGGTGATGGCTCCCGGCTTTTGTTTTTGTGTGTTTATTTTTTTTTTAATTAAAAAAATTTTTTTTAACGTTTATTTATTTTTGAGACAGACAAAGCCTGAACGGGGGAGGGTCAGAGAGAGGGAGACACAGAATCTGAAGCAGGCTCCAGGCTCTGAGCTGTCAGCACAGAGCCCGACCCGGGGCTCGAACTCACGCGAGATCACGCCAGATCATGCCAGATCATGACCTGAGCTGCAGTCGGCCGCTTAACCGACTGAGCCACCCAGGCGCCCCTGTTTCTGTGTGTTGAATCTTAATTCTTTGGATTGTTTAAAATCACCTTTAACAGTTTGCTATGTTTCAGGGCTCTGTGGTGACAGACACCCCTCTCTTATTTACCCCTGGGGTGGGACACACAGCTGACCCTAGGAATTGCTTGTCTTAAGTAACTGAGGAAGTAGGACAGACAAGAGGTGAGTGATAGTAAGGCCAGCTCAGCTTTCGGATCTCAGATGTTTCGTCTTAGTTCGATGTATATCTTCTTTGACCTTCTACTACGGTCCCCTGTGGGGCTGTATTCGGAGGACAAAACAAGCCTTTCAGGGGTCATCGTGCCCTTCCCCCAGGATTTCTCTAGAACACCTCTTAGTGAAGGGCCCTTCACTCCAGTGTTAAAGCCTGGTGAGGAAGCCATCTATCTGCTTGCTGTTGAGTTAATTTCCTTTTTGTTTTTTTCCCCTTTCTCTTTGCTTCTTGAGAACTGAAGCCTGCTTAGCGTCTTCATGGAGGCAGATTCCCCAGGGAGCCTGCATTTAGCCAGAGCTACAGGTCCTGCCACCCCCAAGGCACATCCATCCTCCAGGTTTTCAGCAAAGCCAGACTTGACTGTAGCAGTGTAATTTGATTGCCAGATCATTCCACCAGCATTCCATTACAGTTGCATTGCCAGAAAAATTGTCAGTTTTCTTCTAATGACAGAACAACGGAACAAAAATCCAAATGCACATATTGGGGTGTGTGTGTGTGTGTGTGCATATGTGCGCACACACACCCTGAGTGAATGTTGTTAGGGTCTGAGGAAGGGTAGTACTTGTATATATTACGTGTTGGGGGTTGGTTGCTAATTCTGCCGTCATACATTTTTTTCTTTGCCCAAGTGAGGGCTCAGTAGGCAGAAAAGGCCCCTTTTTATCCCTCCTTGACCCCAGGGAACTGATCATGACAGGTCAGCCTCTGCAGAGCCACACTGAGGGCTGACTCCGTGCCTCCGAGCCCAATTTCGTGGTCTTACCTTCAAGATTTACTGCCAAGAGATGGAGTAAGCAAATGTTTCTTTATTATCTACATACAAGTCTTATTTCAGAACCGATAAAACAATCCAAAAGCCTACGAAATAAAAATGCCTTTAGTTGAAAAAGTTTTTCAGTTTTCGGTAACGCAGTAATAAGATTCATGTTCTCTTTGGAGATTCATGCCATGCGCGTTCCAGCTGGCTAGATTTACGTGGTCCTCGATTTCGTTTTGTTGTTTATTGCTTAATAAATTGTTAGAGCAGAAACAAAAGCAGGTGAAAACCTTAATGGCACTTTCCCCCTGCCTGTGGTTTATAAAATGACACGAACCCACACAGAAGAAATACCTGACTAATTTGACAATTGAGCCATCTCATTTTGCCTTGTAAGAGTTGATATTATTCTCAGGATTATTAAACCCCAGGGTTTTTTTTTTTAAGGGTAGTTTTAATAGCAAATATAAAAGTTTTATTATATGCGTGACATTATCGCAAGGGCTAAATTTAGCCGAAAGTTAGCAACTACGGAGAAGGCAGGATAAGTTTCTGCACATATCTGGCCGGTCCTTGGCTCATCCCAAGAGGGGTCTGGGTATCGGTTTTCTCATTGCACATCTCACGTCCATGTAGAGTTGAATGAATCTTGCTGTCCATAGACGCGTGGCTTTTCCTAAAGAAAAAGACTTTAGTTTCTGCAGAATCCTTTGGAAGTCAAGTACATCTGGTCTACCACCCTAGATTTCTTCACCCAAAAGTTCAAGCTGAGGTTCCAGGGAATCATTCTGTTTTCTGCATAGTCAACATTTATGTAGTTAATGTCATTTTAAACGATTTATGCAGTTAATTATGCAGCGAAATCGATGATTTAGATTTTATTAGACCCTGTTATGTACCCATGATAGTCTTTTAAAAAAAATTTTTTTTTAATGTTTATTTATTTTTGAGACAGAGAGAGACAGAGCATGAATGGGGGAGGGGCAGAGAGAGAGGGAGACACAGAATCGGAAACAGGCTCCAGGCTCTGAACCGTCAGCACAGAGCCCGACGCGGGGCTCGAACTCACGGACCGCGAGATCATGACCTGAGCCAAAGTCGGCCGCTTAACCGACTGAGCCACCCAGGCGCCCCTGTACCCATGATAGTCTAAGAAAACAATTTGGTAGATTTGAGAGATGGGAGTGTAGATGAAAGATCATGACCATACAGTTGACTTGTATTTTAATGTCTCTTTGGAGGAACCTAAAGCAGCATTTGGTATCTTGTTCTGTCCAATCATAATACGAATCATTGAGAACACATATTCAAATAATTCAATTGGATGCTCATTTCGTAGATGCTAATAAGTTCACGGTACAAAACTGATAACAACCAAAGGCCCTGGAAAACTATACTTCGAGCCTAGAGGCACTTAAAAAGAATCACGTTTTGGGGTGCCTGGGTGGCTCAGCCGGTTAGGCGTCCGACTTCGTCACAGTTTGTGAGTTCGAGCCCCCGCGTTGGGCTCTCTGCTGTCAGCACAGAGCCCTCTGCAGATCTTCTGTCTCCCATTCTCTCTGTGCCTCCTCCGTCTGCACTGTCTTTCAAAAATAAACATTCAAAAAATCATGTTTTCCCAATGACTTTTTTTTAAGAGGGTAAAAAAAAAAAGGCAAAATTTTTCTGATAACAGCCCTTGCAGAGTACATTTTTTTTTTTTTTAATTTATTTTTGGGACAGAGAGAGACAGAGCATGAACGGGGGAGGGGAGAGAGAGAGGGAGACACAGAATCGGAAACAGGCTCCAGGCTCCGAGCCATCAGCCCAGAGCCTGACGCGGGGCTCGAACTCACGGACCGCGAGATCGTGACCTGGCTGAAGTCGGACGCTTAACCGACTGCGCCACCCAGGCGCCCCGCAGAGTACATTTTAAGTGGTTTAAGGGGGAATTTTCTGTTGAGATTTAGTGTAATTTGGTTTTTTTTGGTGTAAGCACATTCTGCTTGAGAATATTATGATCTGCCTTTGTTTTCCCTTCTCTCCCTACCTCACTCCCTGGGCCTCCAACCCCTTAGGTGGGTGTAGAAATAGGTTGGATACGTTTTGGAACAATCTCTGCAAATGTTTTTTTTTTTTTTTTTTCCCTCTATTTTAGCTGCTGATGCAAAGGAGAAACAGTTTTGGGTGACTCAGCTTCGAGCCTGTTCCAAATACCACATGGAAACGAGTTCTAAGGTAAGTAACCACAGGGAAGCAAGGAGGCATCGGAGTAATTCGAATAGCTACCCTTTAGCCCAGTTATCTGTTTCTTTGGGGAAGCTGTTTTTCATGTTATTTTCAAGTTACCCACTGTAAGGGAATTCATACCTGTCCTGTTGCATTTAAATGTAGAGCCAAGAGGGAAGTAGCAGGATTAAGCTTGTGGGTAGAATGAAGAGGCCTACAGACCCCTCATTGGAACTGATTCTGGAAGGATACTTAAGTTGCTGTGCGTGCTGTCCGCGTAGGCAGCTGTTCATTGGCCTGTTGAGAAGCTGGAGTGGGTGACTTCAGCGTGGAGGTGTAGCAGTCAGATTTGCCGTTCGCGAGGACTGGTGGTTGTCACTGATCCTTAAAACCCAGACCCAAACTGACTGAATATTCTGCAGGGAGCTTCAGCATTCTAAGTGTAAAAACGTTCTTGGGTAATTTGGCACGCAAGCATGAATTCTTTTCTCCAAGGGATCTGTAGGAGGTGTTGGATCACCGAGGTGGGAAATAGGAGGTAGGCATTTTCAGAGGGTATTCGGAGGATTTCATTAGAAATCATTAGAATACAGGAAATGATTGCAAAATAAACTTATTGAGGGCAATAAATATTGGTTAAAATCAGTGCTCAAAGGACTTACCCCTTTAAAAATTTTTTTAATGTTTGTTTTTGAGAGAGCGAGAGAGAGAGAGAGACAGGGCATGAGCAGGGGAAGGGCAGAGAGGGAGGGAGACAGAATCTGAAGCAGACTGAGCTGTCAGCACAGAGCCTGATGTGGGGCTCGAACCCACGAACTGTGAGATCATGACCTGAGCTGAAGCTGGACACTCAACCGATGGAGCCACCCAGGTGTTCTGGGACTTCCCCCTTTTTATATCATTAATTCAAATTTAGGTACGTACCCGATGGCGGTTTGCTTCCACATTCCACACATCCAATAGAAAGACCCCCATGCAAAACCTCTGATACTTCTTTTTTTTTTTTTTTCAACGTTTTTTTTTTTTTTTTTTTTTTTTTTATTTATTTATTTTTGGGACAGAGAGAGACAGAGCATGAACGGGGGAGGGGCAGAGAGAGAGGGAGACACAGAATCGGAAACAGGCTCCAGGCTCCGAGCCATCAGCCCAGAGCCTGACGCGGGGCTCGAACTCACGGACCGCGAGATTGTGACCTGGCTGAAGTCGGACGCTTAACCGACTGCGCCACCCAGGCGCCCCAAAACCTCTGATACTTCTAATCCTATAACCAGTCGGCTGTGTTGCCCAGGGCCAAGGGAAATGTCTTGCTTGGTTACGCCTCCTCCCTGTTCTGCCTCTAAGTACAACCTGAAATGATTTCTTCACAGTGATTTCGTCTGCTGTTTATTTTTCTTTTAAGAGACTCTTTTCTTTGACTTGGCTTGCCGCAGATTCACTCATCCTTCTTGACTTACCCCAAGCAGCATCTGGGTTACCGTAGGTAGGGTCCTACGTCTAAAGCGCTTTTTCTCCCTGGCTTGTTTTATTTTCCAAGAATTATGGTAGGAGTTCTGGACGCTTCGTCAGTATTTTATAAATGCCTAGGTTAGGGCGGTTTAAAAATGCTTTTCTTTTTATGCGTGTCTTTTTACTTTTTTATAAAGGAGAACACAAGGGCATAAAATAAAAAGAAAATCTCTCCCTCCATTGCCACATACGCTCATTAGAGATCATTGCCCTTAACATCATTCGAGTAGATTAGTGTTAGTATGTACATCTGCATCTGTATTTTTTACACAGATGGGATTGTATCATGCATACAGTTTTTACCTTTTTGGCTTTTTGAAAAAAAAAAAAACATTTTGGAGACCTTTCTTATTAGACCTGTGGCGTGTATTGGAGTCTTAGGATGGATTTTCTAAGGAATGGATGTCAGCAGTGCTTTAAGTCCTCTACTGATGGACATTTAGGTTGTTACACATAATGCTGTAATAAACATCTTTGTACACTTAGCTGTGTATGGATTTAGCATATGTGTCCTTTGCCTGTCATTCGTATTGTAGATCTTTTCTCCCAGTAGGTCACCTGTATTTTGACTTTGAATACATTTTTT